>NC_138604.1:1744298-1849639 GCF_964289735.1 Phaethon aethereus
CTGTAAAATAGCACGTCCAATACAGAGGCGACGCGAAGCCACCCCTGCCTGCGACGCGGCGCGCGGCTCGTCTTGTGTTTTGCCGTTGGCGTGACGGAGGGGCGTCGGAAAGATCTAAACATTTAGGCAGTGTTGCCAAAGCTGATCAGAGAACAGCGCCGAGTGTGCTTTTGGAGGGGGGATTATATTATTATTATTATTATTATTATTATTATTATTATTATTATTATTATTATTATTATTATTGTCATCATCATTGCTATTATTATCTGAGGAACGTTTGGGCCTATATATTGATAAATGTCTGACACGGTGCATTGTTCTCCGTCGTTAGTGGAAGCAAACCCCTTTTTCTTTTTCTTTTTTTTTCTTTTTCTTTTTCTTTTTCTTTTTCTTCTTCTTTTTCTTCTTCTTTTTCTTCTTCTTTTTCTTCTTCTTTTTCTTCTTCTTCTTCTTCTTCTTCTTCTTCTTCTTTTTCTTTTTCTTTTTCTTTTTCTTTTCCCTCTTCTTTTTCTTTTTCTTTTTCTTTTCCCTCTTCTTTTTCTTTTTCTTTTCCCTCTTCTTTTTCTTTTTCTTTTTCTTTTTCTTTTTCTTTTCTTTTTCTTTTTCTTTTTCTTTTTCTTTTTTTTAATTTTATTTCAGAGTCACGCTCCGTGGCACAAACTGTAAAAACACATTTTAAAACGGCCAAAACAGACAGGTCGAGACCTTTCTGTTAACAATCCTCCACCCCATCCTTGAAATCTAAAGTAGTGAAGGATTTTGCGGAAAATAATGGATCATTTTCCCATTTACCCATGATTCAAGGATTAATAACTAATCCCATCAAAGGACATCTGCTTAGATTGTTCCTTGTCAGTGAAAGTAAATAGAGCCTTTTAGTCTTTAGACCTAAACTCCTCTGAGGTTATTATGCCGCGGGAACCTCCTACAAGCCGCTGCTTTCTCTTTCGCTCCTGCTGTGACTAACCCTGGAGGGAGAAAGCAAACTTTGCTAGTCCCTGGACATAAAGGTTATTTGCTAGAATGGAGGAGACTTTTATGAGAGGCCGGGTAAGCTGAGACCCTCACCCTCCCCTAAGGCTCGGCTCTAGCAGGGGGCTGCAGCCCGCCGAGCCCTTTGAGCCGCATTGTCCGGCCGCTCTGGAAGATTCCCCCCTTTCGGGTGGGGGACGCCGTGTCTTCGCTCCCCCGAAAGCTTCTCCCCTGTTGACGTGCTGCTTCGGATCAGCTCTTTTTGGGGTTAGATGGGAAAAGGAGCAGTCGTTCGGGTCTGGCTCCGAAAGCTGCGGGGCGGGCAGAAGAAGGCTGGGTGGGAAGTGGGTGCGGGGAGGGATGGGGCTGGGGGCTCCGTCAGCGCGCGGTACGGCACGCCACCGCGACCGTGGGGGAAACGGGCGGGGGGACGGTGCGGGGCTCGAGGGCGAGAGACCTGGGAAACGACGGACTCCTGGTTAAATAACGGGCTGTTGTCCCGTGGGTCGGTTTTTCACCGGTGGGGCTCCCCACGCTCCACGAAAAGCTGCTTTTTGGGGGACGGAGACTTTCTGAAAGGAGGCTAACCCAAAATGTGAGCAAATTGCCCCAAATAAGAGGAGCCCTGCCTCTTCCTCTGTGCAGGAGCTGCTCTCCGAAAATATTAACGAACGGGCCTTCCCATGGCAGAAAGACCCCCGGAGACCCCACGGGGTCGCCCAGTGAGGGTCGCAGCGGAGCCGAGCTCGCCTTTTCTCTCCTTGTGCCGGGGTGGAAACAACAACCAGGCGCCCGTGCCAGGCGGTTGGAGGGATGTATGTTGTAAGCATTTCAGAACGTCTAAAATTAGACTTTTCCCCCCCCACCAGAACGTGGCTGAGCATCTCATCCATGCACACCAGCTGCGGATTTTTCGCTCTCGCTTCGGAAAAAGCTTCCTCAGAGATACGGACAAAAAAGAAACGCCGCTCCACCCTCTCCCTGGCGCACACAAAATACAAGAGTAATTACAAATCGGGGCTGTTGGGCCCCAAATCCAGACCCTGCTCTGGGCTATTGAAGGGAATCTTTCAAAATCCGAATGGAAACCAGCCCCGTCGGCCTTTTGCCGTGCGGGGAAGCCGGTCCCGCTGTGCTCGCCCTCCCGGCTCTCCGGACCCCCAGACCCGACGCCTCTGTAATCCAGAGTCAGCGTCGAGCTCCGGCTAAGGGAACAATTGCAGGCAAAGCCAGTGGGGGTTCAAAAGGAGCAATACTGAATTAAACGATAGCAATTTCCCTTATTTTCTGCCGCTTAAAGGTGCACGCTGGGAATGTTTAAATATCCTTGTTATCCCCTTCAATACCTAGAGAACATTTTTTTTTTAACGAGCAGGGCTGTAATCAGGCCGCGTTCGTGCCAGGCACTTCTTACTAACGAACACCATGCTCCGAAAATGCTGTCCCGATCCCATCCAAAGCCCTTTGAAGCAGAAGAAAAGGCACCTGCTGGACTGAGTGCTCCGGGCAGCTGTGCGAGCCGGCGTAGGTGCCTGGGGGACGCTTTCCCCGATTTTCCCAGTATGGGAAGAGGGGATTTTTGTATTTGGCTTGGGGATTTTGGGGTTTGTTGGGTGTTGGGTATTTTGGTTTGTTTTTTTTTTTTGCTACCGGTTCGGGGATGAGCTGAAAGCGAGGATAAGATCACATCTCAGGCCAAGATGATCTGATATAAATGAATTTGCTTGTTTTCAGGCTCCAGCCCCCTTCCCTGGAGAAGCTCCTAGGTCATGCAGGTGCCTTTGAAGGCATCTAGCTACGGTCTTGCCTTTTGGGCGAACTATTAAAAATCTCCACCTGAGGTAGGAAATCCTTGCTGGGGGAGAGGCAGGAGGAAGGCACGAGGCTTTCCAGCCTGGAGCTGGCTCAGGGGAAGAAGGGTTTGTCTCTCCGTGGCTGCAGGTGACCGGTGGGTCTCTTGGTTGAGGAGGGAGCAAAGGGTGCGGGTGCCCAGGACGGAGGCTGCGGGTGGCCGGCGGCCACCCGTCCCCTGCGAGCCTGGGGACGGCTCCAGGGCTTCCCTGCTCCTGCCCTTCAGCACGCAACCGCTTGCTTCAAAACGCACCTTTTGTTGCCATTTTCTTTGTCTGGGGGGACGCCGAAGCGGTGGCACCGCACGGCCCGGGCGGCAGCATAAATGCCCAGCGAACACCGTCGCTTACGGAAAAGTGCCGTACGCGGGGTTGGTGCTTTTTAGCGCTGAGACAAAGACGTTTCTTTAGAAATCACCCAGCTCCAGACCCCTCTCCCTTCCCCGAACCTGCGAGCCGCTAGCCTGCTCGGACGGCCGTACCCCAAATTTTGATGTGCCCGGGGCCACGAGGAGAATTTCCAACAAAAACCTGTACCTGAATGTCGCACGGCATCAGCAATACACGCGGCGAGAGGCAGCGGTTGCTGCTTGGCCATGGGTTATAGAAAATAAGCACGTGCGGTTTTTCTAGTCACACGTGTTTGTGCACCTCTCGGCACAAAAAAGCCAAAAATCTTCTTTGAACCATATGTGGCGTTTCTTACAGAGCTCAGCCATCTCCCGAACGGAGACCTTCCGAGCTGCCAAGCAAAAATGAGGGAATTCCCCTTCAAAAATCCCACCAGGGAGGATGCGAGCCGTCCCGTGCCAGGGCCCTCCAGGCTCTTCGCACCCTGCAAAGCCGTCGTGGCCTCGGAGGTGCTCGCTGGTGTCCAGCACCCATCAGTGACCAAAGGGATCGCCCATTTTTTTCCCCTAAGAGGGGAAAGGCTGCGGGCAGAGCATTTTGGGGTGGGTGTTTTGCACCTTCCACATGCACAGGGGCACAGGGAGCATCTCCCTGCGGGTGTCCCGTGTGGAGGGAGCCCGGGGAGCTCTTTGGGTGGATGGAGCCCATGTGTGCACGTGTGCAGCTGTAAGTAAATCGAGCTGTGCGCGCACCCTGCACGCTCGTTGCGCGCCGCACGCGTGATGCACGCACCCTACGCGTGATGTGCGTACCCTGCACGCTCGTTGCGCACCACACGGGTGGCGCACGCGCCCCGCACGCTCGCACCCTGCATGCTCCATGCACACCGCACGCTTGGTGCACGCACCCTGCGTGCTCGCACCCTGCATGCTCTTTGTGCACCGCACGCGTGGTGCACGCAGCCTGCGTGCAAGCGCGCTTGCTGCACGCTTGCAATAAATACCCGCGTGGGGCAGACGTATGGGGCACACACGGGGTATACGCACCCTCCGAGGGTTTCTGAGCCGTTTTGGGAGTGCTGCTGGTGAATCCTCCCCGGCGTGGGTGGCCTCTCCCGGGTCTGACCTGGGCTGGGGGCTACGGGTGGGGAACGGGCTCGGGGGGGCAGAGCCTGGACACTGCAGAGCTGCAGAACCTTGCAAAGACCCATCGAAATTAAATCTGGGGGGTGTGGGGGGCTACACAGCGGCCCCCGGGGGGGTGCCCGGGGTGGGGGACACACCTCACCCCCCCCGCCCCCCCGGCGTGGCGTGTGCCTTGTGCTGTGCAAACCAGCCCAGCGACAGGCGCCTTTCCGGGGGGAATTAGGGGTTTGCTTTGAATTTGGGGGGTTTGGGGTTGGTTTGGGGTTTTTTTTTTTGCATTATCTCAATAGGTGTTTTGTAATCGGTGCAGGGGGTCGTCGCAGCGCGCAACTACCGCGGGTCCCCTGCCCGCCTGCCTCCCCCGGGACACCGACCGCCGAAAATCCCGGTTTTCCGAAGTGAAAAATCCTCCTGGACCATCTGAGATGAACTGCCCCCGCCGCAGCCTGGAATTTGTCTTCCCTCATAAGCGTCCTTAAAAAATAAGTTTAAAACGCCTGTTTTCCTTAAATAACGCCCCTTTAACTGCCCGTACTGCAAATGACTGACGCTGTGAAAAATAAATGTGAGATGAGACGGGTACAAAACTCCTGGGCTGGAGGCAAAGGCTGCGTGCCTTCAAATGGAGGAGCCAGCATTTCCTCAGTGATTTCAGAGGTAATTTCGAAAAAACTGGGATGAATTAATGTCTCGCTTCCCTCCAACCCCGCCTCTGTCTAGTTCGATAGAAGAGAAAATAAAGCAAAGCTTTGCGACCTCAAAAAATGCAGGTGTGGGCAGGTCTGGGAGCCTCGTCTGAAGGCAAAAGTCGCCACTTTCTTTAATTGCTACTTTGGGATAAGGAAAGGGGAAAAAAAAAATCCACTTTTTAAAGCATAATGCGGTGGGCGAAGCCGCCGTCCTCACTCGCGGGTGGTCAAGTGATGCCGGAGCCTCTCGGGTCTGGAGTGAGGATTTCTGCAGGGAAAAACGCTTCATCTCGTTGGTCGTCGGTAACTGCGAATTTGCCAAGAGACGAGGAACCGAAAGGGATTTTTTTTTTTTTTTAAATTTTTTTTCCTCCTTTCCAAACAGTGTTCTCTGCGTTTCGAAACTCACGGGAGATTTGTAGAAACTAGCGGCTTAATTCTCCAAACATAAATAATAACCAAATCAAAATATAAAATGCGACAGAATGGAGGTGCCCGGGGTAAGGGAAGGTCCCTCAGCCTGTCGCCGTGGTGGCTATTTTCCATTTCTGGCCATTCACAGCAAATAAATGAATTGAAAAATAAATAGTAATAATAAATCTTGGTAGCTCAGGAATTAATGAGGGATGGGGCAGAGGAATGCAGAGAGCAACGACCCGGACGGGGCTGGGAAAAGCGGCTCAGTTGCCGAGCTGCGAATGCAACCGCTGAAAAGGGCTTTTCCCAATTAAAAAAAAAAAAAAAAAGAAAAGAGAAGAAAAAGAAGGAAAGAAGGAAAGAAACCCCTGCAATTACCTCTTTCCCCACGTCTGTTGCTCTTGCCTGCGGTGCCGGCCGGGCTTGCGGAGATGCCGCGGGGGAGTAAAGCACGGTGCCACCTCCCCGGAGCCCTTGGGGCGGTTTTGCTCACTTTGGGTATTTTTCTGTATGTTTTTCTTATTCAAACCAATCCCCAAAACATGCTTACAGGAAGGAATCGATTCCGGATTTCATTTCGTTGTTGTTTTTTGGGGGGTTTGGGTAGCTGGCGAAAGAGAGAAAATGTTATTTATTGGGGGGGGGAGGAATAAAAATCTAAAGTAGGGAAGAAAACTGGAATCCAACTTGAAATGGGCATTCTTCTTCTTTAATAAGCCGTGATTAGGTTTTGTGGAAGGAGGAAAACAAAGTCATTTCCCAAATGGAGAGAGGGAAAGCACAGAGCCGGGTATAACTTCATAAAATGCCACGGCGGGAGGCGCTGCCAATGCCCCCCCGACGGACCCCGTGGAGGAAATCCGCTCCCTGCGTTGACACCCCCAGCTTTGATCAGCATTCAGTAAATGCCAGGAGGGACTTTGCTCCTAATCTGTGCTTATTAAGCAAAAAAGAAAAACAAAAACAAAAAAAAAAAAAAACAAAACAAAAAAAACACGGAAAAAAAAACCCCGACGATGCTTATAAAATTGCAGGTAACTCTTTATTGCAACAAGGGAACCCGCGATCGAGCGTGTGCGCCGGAAAAATCACCGGTTTGTGGTGCTTTTGGTGGTGTTTTTTTTAATAAAATGTAAAAAGTCGGTAGTTACCTTTAAAATACTCTCCGCAGCGCGTGTGCACGGCCGGTCCCAGGACCGTTTCCCCAATTCCCCCACCGGCTGCCTTCAAAAGCACCCAAATACCCACAAATAACCTTTTTTTCTCCCCTCCTTTCCCCGCCTCACCCCAATTTCCAACCCCAAACCCCGCTGCGGTTTCCTCGCCGCCTCTCAGCCCTCCTCGCCTCCGTGGCTGCCGAGAGAGGTTGCCATATTTGCATATATGGTAATGAGCTCCTAATTACCAGCCTCGCTCTGCTTTACTGATCGATTTCGAGCAATACATAGGTTAGGGAAGCTTGGAAATATCGCGGGGGTCCCCCTGCGCCCCCCCTTTGCGATGGAGCTGGCCCCACATTTGCATCGCAACTTTTTTTTAAATATAATACGTATATTTTACGTATAGGCTACGTGGAGGCTCCTCGGCCGCTCCTATATATCCTTACGCCGGGCACGGCCCCCTCTCCTCCGGCGGCGGCAGGCAGGTGAGGGCAGGGCAGGCAGGCAAGGGGAGTGCAGGCAGGGTAGGCAGCGGGGGCAGCGCAGGCAGGGAGGGCAGCGGAGGTAAGAAAGCGGGTAGAGAGGGCAGGGCGGTGCAGGCAGGTGAAGGCAGGGCAGGTGGGCTGGCAGCCAGGCAGGGAGAGCAGTGCAGGCAGGTGGGCAGGGGCAGGCAGGGTGAGCAGAGCAGGCAGGACCCGCTGGCCTTACGGGCGCACCCGCCCGCCGACAGCCGCCCCGAGGTGGGGTGAAGCATAACCCCGAGGGGAGAGGGACGGCCGGGCTGGGGACCCCCCCCCTCCCCCGCCCCGTGCTTGCCCCCGCGGAGCCCCGCGGAGCGCGGACGGACAAAACAATGTGAGACTTGGCGGAACAAAAGCAGCGGGGCCGGGGCTGCGGCGGCGGCCGCGCGAGGAACCGGACTCGGTGAGAAAAATCATCGTTAAAAATAATAATAAAGGGGGGGGGAGCCGGCGGTGGCGGGGGGGCGCGGGGGGATCCGTCTTTATTAGGGCCTGGGGGCGGCCGGGCTGGGGGTGCCTCGGGAGCGGGGGGGACCCGTTCCTGCCTCCCCCTCTCTCCCCAGCCCACGGCATCTGCGCTAAGAAAGTTTGGGGACGGCCGGGCACGGCCCCCCCGGCCCCCCGGACTTTCCTCCCGTGTCCCCTCCCCGCGCGGCGACCCCGGGCCGGGGTTCTCCTGGAGCTGCCCCGGCCGGCTCCCCGCGGGCAGCAGCCAGTGCCGCTTTTCCGCGGTCACGGGGGTGACCCAGACCCATGCCGGGTTGGGGGGGTGCACTGCCTCGCCACCCCCGACTCAGGGACCGAGTTTTGGGGGGCGGCGGCCTCCCTCGCACCCCCCCCCGCCGCTCCGGGGAGGGGATGGGAGCGGCGGGTGCAAGGAGAAGCCGGACAGGATACGGCCATTCCCGGTCGTCGCGTACCCCCCCACGCGTGTCCGTGGGCTCATTGTTGCCGTCCGCGCCAAGCGAAACTCCTGCCCGTGGGCACGGAGCAGACAGCGGCGCACACGGGGCTTTGTGCTTTGCTCGAGGGGATGCTCGCGGTGAGTGGGCGCAGAGCGACCCTCCATGCCCGTGGGGCGGGTGGGGCTCCCCCAAATCCCCCCTCCTGCGAGTGGCTTCCGCGCGGGAGCCACTGGGGGTGCTGCGAGGGGCCGGGCCGCAGCGCGGAGCGTGTGGCGGCGTTGCGTGGGGACACGGACACGGATGACCCTGGAAGCGGAGGCGCCGGGTCACCCCCCCCAACCCGGCCGGGCTCTGCCGCTGCGGCCGCCCCACGCTGGGAGGAGAATTTTGGGAGGGGGGGAGGCGAGGCGAGGCGCAGAGCTGGGGGATCCCCGGTTCCACACCTCGCTATCGAAAAACAAATTTATTTTTCAAGGAATCTTATTTTAATTTTTATTTTCCCCATTTTCCTCAAAAATACGCGTCCTTGCGGTCTGCCCTTAACTCTCTCCCTCGGCGCGGGGAAGGAGCGGAGGTTGCGCTCGAACGGTGCGCGGGGAAGAAGAAAATCGTGCAGCAGTTGGGGTTTTGTGGGGTTTTCTTTTCGGTTCATGCGTGGATTCCCGTCGCTGCAGAAAAACACTCGGTACCCGCCAGGTCAGGTCCTGCCCAGCTCAGCTCCGTTTGTAGCCCTGGGCACTCCCCCAAAATTAAGTTTTTCTTTATGCAATGGTGTGGGTGCGAATTTTAGGGCTGGAAATCTCCAAATCTGCCGTGAATCCTGTGATCCCCATGATCGCGGCAACGGCTCCTTGTATTTATTGGCGTTTTTTGTCTGGCTTCACTTTGCCTAAAGCGACCTTATAGGAACGCAGCAAAGCAGAGAGGAGGGTTTTTTTCGCTCATGAAACTCAAAACACACCCCAGCATCTTCCGCAAATCGCTCGTGTCCTTCCCTAAATCCTCCCGGATCTGGACGTGTCTAACGCGATGTTAAATATTAAAAATAATTAAAAAAAATGCACTGTCATCGGGATAATCCCAGGGGGAATATAAGTTTGAAAGCTGAATCCGTGCCTTTGCAGCGTGTCTCGGGGTAAATAGCAATATTCGTCGTGTTTCTTCTTCTAAAAAAATAACCAATTTCTGGCGGACTCTAAAATATGAATTTAGAAAAATATTTAAGGTCAATTTAATAAAAAAGAGAATTAAAAGAGGGGAAGGTGTGCGGCTGTGTCCCCAAAATCCCGTCTCAGCGAGAGTGGGGAATGCTTAAAGCCGGGCCCGCCGGGCCCCCCGCGAAGCCGCGAGTGGGGGCTGCGTGGGCACCCACCCCACCGCTGCCGGCTCGCTGACCGTCCCCCTCCGTCTCTTCTCTTCCAGGACAGCCCCACGGCTCCGGCTCTGCCCACGGGGGAGCAGCCGCTCGCGTGGGGATAGCGGCCCAGGTGGGTCCCGGGGAAATCTGGAGGGAGAAATCACGGGGAACGACCGCCCCGGAGTGGGGTCTGAAAGAGGAGCGGCAGCGTGGAGACTGCAAGTCGGGGGGCGGTTTGGAGCCCCCCCCTCCGCGAGCACCCAGCGGGACGTTCCCGAAATCCGCGGGTTTTCTCCCAACCGGGGCTAGAAGTGAACGCTGCCGAGGGCTGGGGGGGGGGGGGTGGGAAATAGGGGCAACACCCCACCCCTTCGTGCAGCCGGAGGCTCGCGGAAAGGCCAGGTAGGAGGCCACGGGGAGGGGCTGCGGGCGGAGAAACCCTAGTCCCGGGGGGCAGAGCCAGGCTGGCGGGGCTTGTCCCCAGCGCCGAGCTGCTGGGAACCCCCCGCGCAGGTTTGGGGACCCCCCAGGGCCGAGATGGTCCCTGCTGCTGTGGGTGCTCCCCCAGGACCGTTCCTGCTGGCCCCATGGGTGCCATTTCCCTCACGTCCCTGTTTCCCCGCTCCCAGCCGGGGCTGTATTCCCAAACCTGAGTCCTGGGCCTGACGGGAGCCAGACCAGTGGGCTCCCATTTTCCCAGTGTGGGCAACTGGGGAGAGAGGCCCCCAGAGGGGGGGGACATGCTGATGGTGGCAGCGGGAGAATCTGGCTCTGGGAAGGAGGCAAAACTCCTGAGAAACCTCCTGCCCCAAACCCACAGCCCCAAACTCGGTGGTTTTTACACTAGGAAAAAAAATTCCAAAGCACAGAGGAATATTTTAAAGAAAAAAAAACCCAACCAAAACCAAAAAACAACCAACAAACCCAAACAATTGTTCTTGTTTGAGGCAAAATCCTGGTCTTGGCTTTGGTGCTGCCTACATTCTAACAGGGAAAATAAAAGGGTAATTAACAGGGGGTTAAAACTACAGGTGTAAAATAGCATTTGATTGTGCGGCCGGGCCCCGACCCCGAGCGCTAGCGGGACGCTGGCCACCACGGGCTGCCGGTGGGGGCTCCCCCGGGAGAGGGGAGCCGGGAGGGGCTGAGCTCCCCGGGAGGCCATGGAGCGGGGCTGGAGAGATGGGGGTGGTGATGCTTGTTGTTGGCGGTGGGCATTGGCGAAGGGTGATGTTGGCGATGGTTGTTGGCTAAGGGCAATGGGTGTTGGTGATGGGCGACGGGTGTGGGTGATGGGTGTTGGCAATGGGTGATGGTGATGGTGAAGGATGATGGTGTTGGCGGAGGGCGATGGGTGTTGGCGATGGGTGATGGCTGGTGGTGCTGAGCGTGATGGGGATGAGCGGTCGTAATGACGGTGATGGTGATGGTGCAGATGGTGGCAGGGGGGTGATGATGGGGAGGATGATGGTGGTGATGATGGGGGTGACAGGGATGGGGGTGATGGGTGGCGGCGATGCGCGTGTGCGCGCCGCTCCCGGCCCCTCCCCCGCCCATTGATGAACTGATAGGCGCTGCAGAGGGGCGGGAGTCAGCGCAGGTGACGTCAGGCGGGGCCGAGCCAATGAGGGGCGGCGGCGAGGGCCGGGAGTGTGAAAGCATGAATGAAAAGTGCCGCGCGCCGCTCCCCCCGGCGCCAGAGGCTGCGGGCAGCGCGGGCAGCAGGTAGGAGCCGTGCCGTGCCGTGCCGTGCCGTGCCGTGCCGTGCCGTGCCGTGCCGTGCCGTGCCGTGCCGTGCCGTGCCGTGCCGTGCCGTGCCGTGCCGTGCCGTGCCGTGCCGTGCCGTGCCGTGCCGTGCCCGCCGCCTGGGCCCCGGCTCCGCGCTGCCTGCGCGGCGCTCCGCACCGCTCCGCGAGTGGGGGCGGCGGCGGCGGAGCCCAGGCGTTTCGGAGGAGCGGGGCTCCGCGCCCCCCCCGCAGCGTGGACGTGCCGCCCCGGAGGGATGCAGGTGAGGGAGGGAGCGGTGCGGGCCCCTCGGCGAGGCGGGGGAGGCGGGAGGGAGGGATGCGGGGCTCCCCGAAGGATGGAGGGATGCGGGGTCCCCCCCCCCGAAAGATGGAGTGATGCGGGTTCCCCCCCGCCCCCCCGAAGGATGGAGGGATGCGGGTTCCCCTGAAGCGGAGGAAGGGTGGAGGGACGCAGGTCACCCCGAGGAAGGGGAGGGGTGCGGGGGGGACCCCCGCACCCGGAGGAGGAAAGGACGGAGGGACGCGGGTGCCCAGCGGAGAAAAACCCCTGCGCGCAGGGCCGGGGTCCTGAGCCGCGGCAGGAGTCGTTCCCTTCCTCCCTCCTTCCCTTCCCTCCCTGCCATCATTTCCTCTGTTTTCTGCCTTTATTCACCGCTCCTGATCCCCCAGCTCTTGGCTGAATCCGAAGCGTCACAAGTTATTATTTATTGTAACCGGCAGGGTTTTTTTGCACGTCGTTTCGTTGGGAGCGCGTTAAACGCATTTACGGGTGGGGAAATGTCCTTTCGGTCTTTTTATGCGTATTTTAAGTTGCGGGCGCAAATTATATTTGCTTGGATTATCCCCAGTTTGAACGCATTCATTTGATAGTTGTTAAAAATAACGCGGGCTTCATTCTCAGCACCTGCAGAATATCCATTTGCTTTGCAAATGAAACAAATTTCAACTCGGCAGAAAATAGGCTGCTCCTGTGTGGTTATCCTGTAATTCTGCTCGAAATTGTAATTTTTCCAGGGGCCTGATCCTGCCTGTCCCATTGATGCCCGGGAGAGCTTTGCCCTGGGCTCGCTGGGTTGCAGGAACAGGGCCGCTGAGGTAGCTGCCTGCTGATATTATGGATCTCGCTGCTAATATTTGCATCTCTTTTTTTTTTTTTTTATTCGTTTTCCTCCCTCATTCGTTCCTTAAAAGCCATGTGCCCCCGAACCCCCTGGAGAAGAAGAGGTTGGCTTTTTCCTGCTAATGCTGTAGACTTCAGGGGTTGGTTGTTATCTTTGGTTATCTAGCTGTATGAGTGGTGTCAATTCTTCATAAAGCTAGATAACCGAAAGTAAAAATAACCCCATTACACGCCTGAGGAGGATGTGGAGAAGAAAGGAAATTCATCAAAAGGAAGAGGAGGAAAAGAAAGAAATGAAATGGAGGAAAAAAAAAAAAAAGGAAGAAAAAGGAGATGAGAGGCGGAAAAAAAAAACTGGGGAAAAAAGACAACTTTTTGAGACTGGAATTAAAACCCGAGGTAGGATTTTTTTTTTTTTTTAAAGAACCTATTTGCCTCCTATGATTTTAAGAAAGAGTTTACTGATTCTGTGCATGTGAAGAAAACGTCTGTCTTGAGAAAGACAAGGATGTTGCCGCTCTCTCCTCGGCTGTTAAGCGTAATCGAATTAACAAAGTAAAACTTCCAATGAGATTATGAATTAGTTAAGTACAGGACACAGACTACAGATCAAGGATGAACTTTCATTGCGTAACCAGTCGTATAGCATCAGAGAATCCATAAATCAATACAGGTTACTGGGCTGGATTATCTGTTTAATAAAGCAGCAACAGAGCAATGTTTATTAATGGTTGTTTTGCAAATACAAGCTCTGGATTCTTTTTTTCTTTCTTTCTTTCCTCCCTCTCCTTTTCCCTGTTTATTATATGTTTAATCTTCTTCCCTGACAGATATAACTTGGTATCAGGATTAGAAAGAAGGCTATGGTGATTTGGAAAATGGTTTCTTGCAGTTTTCTTTGTTTTTCTTCCCTAGTATCTCTATCCAAATGCTTTCTTTCTTCTTTTAACCCTTTGTCTATGAACATTCCTTTGAATGGACTCGAGATTCCAAGATTGGGGATTTAAAAAAAAAAAAAAAGGTCTAACTTGTGTATGAAACTGCGTGAGACTAATTGGGGAACTTGGTTTTGTATAATTTACCACTTCTGGCTGCAAATCCCCTTTCACTGGATTATACGTCAACCTCTTCCTCATGGAAACAGAGATTTTTAAATTATTTTTTTTACCTGCTGTTCTGTAGAAGGGAATTTTGGGTCAAAGAGGTGAACTGGGTGCTTCCCGCTCGCTTTTAATGGTCAGACTGGTTGCCTTAGATGCCACCTGCAAAATACAGCAACCTATTTGGAAAGGTGTCTTGATGTTGCTTGGAAGGACACGGAGATCTTGTGATAGATTAAGCTATACATTATATCTAAAAATGGTGATTCCAAGAGGAAAAAAAAATCAGAATAATAAAGAACAAATGCGGGTGACAGTACCTGAACTGATTTTGGAAAGGAGCAATTATAGCGTTGTAATTTTATGAAAACCCTCTAGTGAGAGATGTAGAGAAAGAGTTGACTTTTAACCTGTGCCGGACCCGCTCGTTTCGCTCATGTGCTCATCGGGGTCTTAAAGGAAAAAAAAAAAGGGAGGAGAAGAAATTGTCTCTGGTGCCTTATCCGGGGAAAGGCTGTACTTCTGGGTGTAATGTGAAAGATTTATCCCGCTCATATGGTTAAATCAATAAACAAGGTATTTTTTCCCCCCCTCCCCGCCATGGCCTTGTAATTCAGAATAATTTAGTGCATTTTTTAACTCCCCCTGACGATCTGCTTGGGGAAAGCTTAAGGAAAACCTCCTTTCTCTCTTCCCTTTGAGGTTCATCCAGGTGCTTCTATTGTTCCCGGTGCTGTTCCTGCAGCCCACGCTGGCGGTGCCAGGGGCGTAGGGAAGTTTTTTTTTGTTGTTTTTTTGTTTTTTTTACAAGCTCTGAATTTTATTCCCTGCTCTCTGTTGCCTTCCTGCTTGCCCAGTGCCGCTCTCCTGGCCCGGTGGCTCGTCCCCAGCCGGAGGGGAACGCTGCAGCGGGCAGGGCAACAGAAAACCGGCTCCAGAAAGCATCCGAGCTTTGCCTCACGGAAGGGGAAGGAGCATCCTCCACGGATGCTCCGCACCCCGAGTGTTTTATAGGACGAAGCTGGACATTTGGTGGCAGCAGGACGTCCCCGCGTGGAGCTCTCCTCCTTCAGCCCTCCGAGGCAGACCGTGCCGGGAGGAGAACGCTTGCCGGTTGAGCCGGTGCCGCTGGGCTCGTGGACCGGGATGTGGCCGCCGGCGTTGAGCCCCGGCGCGAAGGCGGCTTCGGCCCCGGGGACGAGGGACTCTTATTCCTGGGTGAGCGCTGGGGAGCCGCCACGTGCCGTGGCGGGGGGGTGTGAGGAAAAAAAAAGCGCCTTTTGTCCGACGAAGGGCTGGAAGCGATGCTACGCGATCACCTTTTGGCGCGCCTGGGTGACCAATCGTGGTCCGCGCGCGGCGCGCGGCACCGCCATAGGCTGCTCTCTGATGGTGTCACTGGCTTGGGTGTGACAAAGGCACGAGCGGGAGTGGGGGGCGGGGGGGTGCGAACTGGGACGACGGCGAAACTCGGCGGGGAATTTAGGGAGCCCGCGCACGGCGGGCCGGATCCGGGGGCGGGAGGTGCCCGCGACGGAGGGGGTGGGTTTCGAGCCCGTCGCGCACGACCTGGCTCTCCGGGGCTCGCGCACCCCCTTCCCCGCTGCAAAAAGCGCCCTTTAAAATGGTCGTGACACCCACCCCCCCCTTGGGGACGCGGTGACCCCACGGGGCTAAAGCATCTCCAGGTCGTCACCCACCCCGCCGTGCTCCCAGCCTGGCAGGGCGCGGGGGGACCAGTTTCGCCCCACCAGCCCGTGGGGTGGGGTCCCTCGGGGCTCTCGGCGCCGGGGGCTTCGCCGCAGCTCCCCGGGGGTGCTGCCGGACCGGGTCTCTCTCCGCGCGGGTGGAGAATTCTCTTGAATTTGGATTTTTGTCGCGGTGGGCGAGCGTTGCCAGCGCTGGGAGCGGCTGCGCGGCCGAGACCTTGGCTCTCGGAGGCCTTTGGGAGCATGAACCGGAATAGTCCTGCAACCAGCTGATGTAGTATTTTTTTTTTTTAATTTTTTTTCCCCTTTTCTGCCCGATTTGCTGCCGGACTACGCCAGCAATAAGAAAGCCCAGCGTGTTGGCGTGACGTTGATCCAAATCACAGCTTACACGTGGCCGTTTAAGCTTGCCTGGACACTATGATTTGACTGGTTAACACTCAGCACTGTCTACTCTGTTCTCCCTTATGGCTACATAACTGCTGGAGACATTAATAGGAGATACGCTTGCATGTTCTCTGCTGAGAGATTAGCTCTCCACGTTCTTTTTCATACTTGGGAGCAGTGTGTTTGGAGGAAAAAAAAAAATTAGCAAACGCAATCCTAATTTTTCTATGGTTCGGTGAGTCAGCGAGAGGAACGATACCAATATAATTATTGAAAATTGTTATTTTCATTCAATAGATCACCTTCGTCTTTAATGCTTGTGCCAGGGATGCGGAAACGCAGCAGATCGGTTTGCTGTTGAGTCCAAAGCCCCTTTCGCGCCGCTCTCATCGGATGAACGATGCGCTGCGGCCGGCACGGCGGGCTCGGGGACCGGCAGGAGCGCAGAAATGCTCGTGCTGGTCAGTGCTGCCAGTGGATGGTAACTTTTTCTTCGTGAAGGATAAAACATTGATTTTTTTTTTTTTTTTATAAACAATATTAGCAAATTCTCAGCCCCAAACTGTGGAAAAGTAGTTTACAATTTATTATTTTTTTTTAAATTGGGATTTTTTTTTTTCTGTTAGAGCCAAGCAGACGTTTCCTAACTGAAGGAATTTTCTGCTGGCCTTTTACAATTTTAAACTGAAAACAAAAGGAGGCCCTGATGGCTCAAGCCCTCCGAGGTCTCCCCAGAGCACGACTCGCCCCTTTTCCCGCGGGTCCCGCACGCTCCTGCGCGCTGTGGGTTGGGCAGGTGTGGCTGCGCAGCGGTGCCATTCCACAAAGGAATCGCATCCGTATGAGACCTGGACGCGTGTCTGTCTATACCTTTTTAAAATCCGTGTATTTCCTTCCCCCTAAACCATCGGGGCCGGATTTGCGCGGGAGGCGGGATGGTTTTTAAAGGCGCCCTCGAGGCGGCGGCTGGTGCCCGGCGGCGGCCCCAGGAGCTCTGCCGCTTTTGGGGTGCGGGGTCCGCGCGACGTGCGGTGCAGGACGCCTTCTCGGGCTGGGTTTGGGGGTGATCTCCGCTTAAGGCTTCCTGCCATCGCTACCTACGGGGGTCAAAACCGCTTATTTGAAGCCTCCGGCCGCGGGAGCGGGGCCGAGGGGGGAGCTCGTCTTTGTGCCGAGAGCAGAGTCTTCCCTCTCCAAACAATCGGGGCTTCCAAACCCCCGAGCGTTTTCAAGGGAACGATTTTCCCCTCGGGATTATGGTAAAGCGGCTGAGCGGGCGCGCTAAGCCGCCATAGGGATCGGCCCAGGCCCCGCTTTAATTTCGGCCAGCGGCGGGTGCGTGGGAACGGAGGCTGGAGCGATGCTCCCAATTAACACCCCCCATTTCGCCGGGCGGAGGGGCGCAGGCAGCTGCCTCGTCGTTCCCCCCCCACCCCGGTCCCCGTCCCCGCCGTGGCTTCGCGGCTGTGGGTCTGGCCGCCGGCGCGCCGCGATGGCTTCGGCTGGCGACGCCCCGCGATGGCTTCGGGGCGTCGGGCGCCGCTCTCCCTCCGGCGGGAGCGCGAGGGAGAGGGGGATTTCTGGAACGGCCCCCGCCCCATCCCAGGGCGCAAACGCGGCGCTGGGCGCCCGGCAGATGGGAGCGGGCGGCTCTCCCGCGCCCTGCCCGGGGAACGCGGGTGGCAGTGCCCCCGGGGCGGGGGGGACACGGCTGGAAGGAAAATGATGAGCTCGGTGGTCTTTAGGCTGCTGGGAGGAGACGGGCCGCCGGCGGGCAGCTCGCTCAGATGCGGCCGGGGTGATCGGATGTGAAAGCGGAGCCGCCGCGCTCACCGCCCGCGCCGGCAGCGTCGCCTCTCCCCGTCACCCGCCGCCGGCGGTTTTGCTGGCCCAGGCTCGTGTGACAGCATTGCCAGTGTGGCGGGGGCTAAAAATAGCCCGGGGGCTGCATTCCGGATTGCCCTGCGGCATTCTCGGGGACAGGGAGAGGAAGGGGCGCGCGCGCGAGGCCCGCCGCCGTAAGATGGTGACCGAGGGCGATGGGCTTTGGAGCGGGCGGCATCTGGCCGCCCGCAAAGCTGCGGTGGCCGGGCTTAGTTTTGCAGAAAACGAGCCGGCAAGTCTTGCTCAGGAGTTCAAGTTCAGGAGCCCGGTGCCAACCGCAGCGAGGGACCCCTAAATCCGGGGCCGGGGGTGGCCTTGGGTGCCGAAGGCTAACGGGGGGGTCCTGGCTCGGCGCTCCCGGCCGAATCCGCCTCTGGTTATCTGGGGACCGGGGTCTTGCGCTGGCTTATAACGCCAGGATTTACCCTGCTGCAGCTGAGACCAGACCTGGCCCTGGCATCTGTAAAGCTGAGCTGTGTAATCCCCGCCCAGCCATGGCGGCCGCGGCCTGAGCCGCAGCTCCGACGGCCCAGGCTAGGTGTAAAAATCATTTTAATTCCACTTTCATGGCTTTTAGTATCGCCGGAGCAAGGACAAAAGGGGGTAGCGCCGGGATGCCGGTGCAGGAGGAGGGAGCATCCGCGTCGGGTGCGTCGGCTGGGTTCGACGGCTTGGTCTCGCGCGGCAGGTGGTTTTTTTTTTTTTTTTGGAGGGCACGAGGTGGAGCTTGCTCTGGGACGGGGAGAAAATGCAGGCGCTGGGAGGAGAGGGGAGGGGAAAAAAAAAAAGGAGCAAAAAAAAAAAAAAAGCAGCCGATTAATAATCGTCGGGAAGGAAAAAGCCGGAGTATTCGTTGGCGTGGTGGGACGGTTTGGCCCCCAGCCCCGCGTGCGGCTCCTGAGGGCTCGTCCCGTGGGTGGACGCGGGTACACCGGGTTTAACTTGCCCTTCGGCAGATTCCTGCCTGCTGGAAGCTCAAAACGCGTCCCTTTTAGCCGGGGGAAGTCTCCTGGATCAGTGCGTGAGCTATGGGGAGGGAAAGGGGGTAAATACCTCCTGTTTTAGGTAAGAGTGAAATATTCAGCTTTTACAATATTTCACAGGAGCTGTTTTAGGGATTCCCGGGCTGAACCAGCATCTGGGCCAAATAACCTTTCTCAGCTGCTTGGGAGGAAAGTGCTTGAAACCCCACAATTATGGGATAATATATTCCGAGAGAGCTTCTCGGCTTTCCCTCTCCGAGCTGGAGAGGTTATATCCCCTCCCTGATCCCTGTAAAACGTCCCTAAACTTGGATGTTCCTGTCATTCAGTCCTCGACGGCGCTGGGAGCAGGAGCATCGCGCAGCGGGGGCTTGGGGCTGAGCAGGAAAAAAAAAAAACTTCTAAATTTTCTAGGGTTTGCTTCGAATTTGCCTCTGTGGCCCCCGTTTCGGGAGAGGAACGGTGTCTTTGAAAAGAGCTGGAAGCACGCTGGCCTCCGCAGCCGCGTATGGAGTCGATGGAAAAGCCGCAGGGAATTAGGAACAGAACTTAAAAAAAAAAAAAAAAAAAAAAAATTACGATATTTGATTGTTCAAGGGCATTAGACCCGTAATTCAGTCGGGAACTTCGATTGATCCTGCAAGGCGCTGTTGGTATCCAGAGGACTTTTCCGCCTGCTCGGGCTTGGCCGGGAGGTGCCGGATTTGACCCCTCCGGCTATGGGGAGGTTCGAGGGCTCGGGGTGCTCGGCTGGGCTGGCTACCGCGGACGGGTGGCCCCGGGCCACCGACCCGCCTCGTCATTTTGCCGACAAACCCCATTCTCGGGAGAATTTTCTCCCTCCTTCTCCTTTTGTTTTGGCTTTGAGCAAAACCCACCAAGCCCTCCTGGCTTTTTTTTTTTTTTTTTTAATTTTTAATTTTTTTTTTGTTAATTAAGAAAAAAGTTCTTTTTCACCTTAACCCCACTCGCCTCTAGGAGCATCAGCAGGAGCGGGTGGGTTTCTGGCGGCAGAGCTCTGGCACGGACCCGCGCACCTTCTTGCCGCTCTTTGCTCGGGATCAACCCCTTCTTTTCGGAGAGGGGAGCGAGGGGCCGCCTGCCCGCGCTGCCCGCCTGCCCGCACTGCCCGCCTGCCTGCGCTGCCCATCTCGGCCGACGCTTGCACCGGCACCCAGGCAGCCTGCCTCCCTCCTCCGGCGCAAGGGACGACCGTGGAGCGGGTTGCCATGGAGAACCGGGATTTTTCTGCGCGCGCGCGTGCCGGGGAGGGGATAGCTTAATTTTTTTAATTTTTTTTTTTTAAAAAAAACCAAAAAACCCCAAACCCTTCGCGATGGAGCGCGGTGCCGCCGGTGGCCGTGCTCCCCCGACCTTGGGAGCCGCAACCTCCAAACCCAGTCCCCTCCTCCCCTTCTACAGCCCCAGCTTCTGCACCAGCCCCTCGGTCGGGCTCTTATCTCCAATAATCCCCCCGTAAGAGGGTTTTCTGCTTGTTATGACACCCGGAGAAAGCGTGGGAGAAAGATCTTTTCTTCGCCCTTGTCCTCCACAGCCAGCCACTAGCCTGAATGGGAGGCTTTTTTGTGTCTCTGTGTGCCTGACTAATTGAGCTGAAGGACTTGCGTCTGGAAAGGCTTGAAAGGGACTTTTGTTGCCGCTGCGGAGTTTGTGGAAGGCGAACGAGTCTGGTTTTCTTAGGGGACGCGGGTCCCGGGTAAATTCGACTCGCGAGCGCTCGCGCCTCTCGCATCTTTGGGGGAGAAAAAATAAATAAATAAATAAATAAAAGGTGGTGGGTTTGGGGGTTTTTGGAGCAGCAGCCTCTGGAAAATCGAGGCTGGCAAAAAAAAAAAAAAAAATTAAAAAAAAAAAAAAAAAAATCCGGCCCTGGAAAGATCGGTGAGCTGGCGTTGAAAGAATGGGTTTGGCGAGACGAGTTAAAACCAGTTAAAAATAACAGTAGCAGGAGCCTCTGCCTCCAAAAATAACGCTACCAAGAGCCTTTGCCTCCTGCTTTTTTAAGGCCCGATAATCAAAATTCCCTCTGTGATCCCAGGGGAAATTGTTCCGTGGTCTAAAGGCGCTTCCACGTCCCGGTGCGTCCCGAGAGGTGATGAGCAGCGACTGTCACGAGGTGGCCGGAGTCGCTGCTGCAAAATTCCTTTTTTTTTTTTTTTTTTTTTTTTTTTCCCCCCCTCTTGCCCTTGACCAAAGTGGTGAAAAATCGGGATTTTCCCCAAAAGCGCTTGGTGCGGGGTCATCCCCGGGTGACGGGGGGAAGAGCCCCAAGCCCCAGCTCTTTCTTTAACAAACCCCACAAAACTCTTTGGGAGGAAAACCACGAGGTTTATGCAGCACTTTGGGTCTTTAAAGGCTCTTTTCTCCCTTGGGAAGGTCGGTTCGGGGCACCGTGCCGGAGCCTTTCGTCCCCGGCGGTGGCTCCTGCTGCCCCGTCTGCCATCCCGGGGATTCGGTGCTCCCACGTGTCTCCGTCCGGGATCTTTTTCCCTCCTGTCCTTGCTCGTTTTTCATGATCTGGATTCATTTAAAGCCCGGCAGCGCCTTCTCCCAGCCCGTGCTTGGGGCTTAGGAAAAAGCCCCGTGCGACGTCCGGTGCTGAGCATCCCCTCCGGAAAGCTTGCGAGGAGGGGAAAACGGGGCTTTTTTTGGGGGGAAAAACCAGAGCTTTTTGGCAGAAAACGGCCCAGCACGTGGCGAAGGATGGGCAGCGCTTGTGGCTTTTTTTTTTTTAAATGGCTGGGGGTAGAAATGGGGAAGGCAGCGGCTTTACGGGGGATGCTCGGCGGCGCCGCGCAGCCCCTGGGCCTCGCGAAGACCCTTGAAATTATTGTCAAGAAATAGATTTCCTTTGTCGTTTTTTCTTCTTTTTTTTTTTTCTTTTTCTCCTCCCCCCTCCCTTTATTTTTCCCTTCTTTCCAGCGATATTGCAGAACCCTCGGCGCAAGGAATCGCTGTCAAAGCTGCCAAGGCTCCATCCCACCCCCTGCGTGGATAAACACTCCCAGCGTGTGTTATTTGGCAGCCTGTTTCTAATGCAAAGTGATTAAAACATTTCCAAAGTTGCTTTTTTTCTTTCTTTTCTTTTTTTCTTTTTCTCTTTTTTTCTTTTTTCTTTTTTTCTTTTTTTCTTTTTTCTTTTTTTCTTTTTTTTTCTTTTTTTTCTTTTTTTCCTTTTTTTTCTTTTTTTTCTTTTTTTTTTTTTTTTTAATGTAGAGGCTGCAGATGTCCCCGGCACCTCTTCCCTGCCCACCCTGTGCCCGGACGGTCGCAGCCTGGTGCCTTCGGGCTGCAAAAATGCTGGAGTTTTCCAGGGCCAAAGAGGATGAGGGGCGCGGGGAAAAAAAATCCCAGAGCAAATAGGTTTGAAACAGATATAGTGAAATTTGACAGAGAGGGGAGGTGAAGGAAAAAAAGAGGAGAATAAACAGGAGCTCTTTTTAAAAAAAAAAAATTAAAATAAAAATAAAAATCACTTTTGAAACCGGTGCCTAACCCCTTGTCACGTCACTCCACGAGGGCGGTTTTAAGAAATCGAGCGATTTCTGCGACGCTCCTTGCCGGCACCGTGCTAAAACCACAAACTTGCTTTTCTTGCCAGCAGCCTGACGTCGGTCCTGCCGCAGCTCCCACGACACCTTCGACACCGGGTATTCGCTAAGTGAAGCCTAACTAGTTCCCATCCCAGGTAAACGCCAATTTACACGCTGGTTGGGTGCTGGGAAGAAAGCGTGAGGGAAGTTGGCTTTCTCAGCGCCGCGACGACGATAATGATGTCGCACATTAGTCGTTAGCGCTAAGGAGCCGTCGGCGCGAGCCGGGCGTGGGAGCCGCGGGCAGGCGCGCGCACCGGCTTCCCGCCAGCCCTTCTTACCACATAGGCTTGGCTTTCTCAGCCTCCAGTTATAGTTGTTATTATTATTATTATTATTAAAAATAGAATTTCCAATAATTATAGAAAAAAAATCGCCCAATTCCAATTTTGGAATTATGTGTGAACTTGGAAATTGGGGCTTGGAGTCAAAAGCAGATGAAGGCTGGCGGACGTCAACCTGCCTGTGTGCTGAAGGCCAGAAGACAAAGAAACCCAAATTGCTGTCAGTTTGGCAATTTATTTTTTTTTTAATTACTATTTAAAAAATTTATTTATTCCCCCTTCATCTTTTTTTAGTAGGGAAGGGGCTGAGTCTTTTTTTCTTTTTTTTTTTTTTTTTTTTTTTGACGCTTGAGATTTGCCAAAGTGCCGAAGATTTTACACTCTGCAAAGGCCTTCCCAGGCTGGGACCTGCTGAGATCAGATTAATGAAATAAAAGGGTTTATTTTTTTTTTATAACTGGCCAGTAGTTCTGGGTTCGTGCGTTTCAGAGCGCAGCGGATTTCCTGTAAAATAATCATTTTTATCGTGTCTGTAACCAACCCCCCAAACATTTGGGAAATTCTTGCCTCAGCACAGCTCATTCCTCCTGCCCCCAACAGCTTCCAGCTTAAATAATAAGAGTTTTTGAGCGGATGGGGGAGGAAAAAAAAAATAATTTAGGTATTGGAAGGAACTTCTAGAAAATAACGGTAAATCAGGCGGTTTTGGTGCAGGTGAGGGGTAATTCTTAGGCAAACCACAGCGATACTATTAAAACGCATTATTATTGCTGGTCAATAACCGCGTCGCTGTGAAATATTTAGAATTACGCAATTCATCTATTTCTCCGCTTTTACAGCTCGTGGCAATATTCCGAATTCCAGCAATCCTTACGTTTGGGCGCGAGGTTACGCACCCGGGATTTCTCCGTTCCTGGCACCGGAGACCTCCGTGTTTTCGGGGCTGGGGAACTGGGATTTTTTTTTTCCCCAGCGATTTTTTGGAGGAGCGGGACGGCGGTCCCACGCGTCGCCCTTGCCGCCGGCGCCGTCCGCGTTTCCGACGCGCTCGGAGCACCCCGGGGTGCTGGGGCGGGTCACGGGGCTGCGGATCGGGACCCTGGTGCCGCTGCTGCCATCCCTCTGCTCCTCCCTCCCCGAAGGATAACGGGCTGCTCCAGCGCTGCGGGAAAACGTCATTTTTTCTTTAATTTTTTTTTTTTTCTCAACGCAAAAGCCGCAAAACCCCAAAGCGCAGGATTTTTGGTGCATTTCGTGACTTTTTTTTTTTTTTTTTTCCCCCACCCGGCAGACGAAGAGATGGTGGCTCAGTGCCCAACCCGGCGAGCGGGTCGGATGTAAACAGCCGAATCCCTCGTGGCTGCCATAACCCTTCGCCGATGCGTCGCGGGGAGGGTTTCACCTTCTGCAGAGAGGGGCCTGCTTTTCCCTTCCTTTATTTTTTCTTTCTTTAATTAATATTTTTCTCTTTTTTAGTCTTTTTTTTAAAATTTTCCTTTTTCTTTTCCCCTTTTTCCCCTTTTTTTTCTTTTCCTTTTTTCTTCCTTTTTTATTTTTTCCCCCCAATTCTGCCTTCAAGCTTGCTTTGTCTCCTCTCCTGCCGTCGCCTCTAACCAAGGGGCAGCCGCTCCCGCGCCAACGCGGTTTTTTCCGTGGTGGGGGTGATTTTTTCTGGTGCTTTGTTCCACCCGACGCCCCCCCCGGGGGCTGCGGGGCGCCCGCCGAGGGGTGCGGGTCGGGGCACCCGGGGACAGACGGACGAACACAAAGCCCCGAGGAAGACGCGGGGCTCTTGTTATCCCGCTTGCGCGCGAAAGAGTTAATCCATTAGAAATTCCGAGCCCTTCTTCCGATAGTTAAACCTGATTTGCATGCATTTGCATAATGAATGTCATTTGCATTCTTGGAGGTTGGCTACTTCTGTGGGAAAAGTCAAAGCGGGATCGCGGGGAGGGCGAAGGGGGGTCGGTGAAGACAGAAGGGAAGATTTTTTTATTATTATTATTATTTTATATTTTTTCCGCGCATCCTGCCCCTCGGCGTCCTCACCCGAACGCTCTTTTTTTTTTTTCCGCCTTTTTTCCCCCCGTTTTTTTTCCCCCCCTCGATGCCTTCCTGCCTCTTCCCTTCCGCGAGACGCACAAAAGCCGACGGATAGGCCCTGTCGAGGCGAAGCGCGTCCCTTCCCTCTCCCCCTCCTTTTCCCTCCTTTAATTTCTCCCTCTAATTCCATCTTGGCTCCCGTTCCCGGCGCCCTCGCGCGCGGGGGGCCACGGCCCCTCTCCCTCCCCCCCCCGCGGGTGCATGCGTGCTGAAACCGTGGCAGAAAGGGGAGGAAAAAAAAAAAAGGGGAGGAAAAAAAAAAAAGGGAGGAAAAAAATAAAGGAGAAAAAAAAAAAGGAGGAAAAAAAAAAAGGAGAAAAAAAAAAAAAAGGTGGGAGCCACCATTTTAGGCAGCCGACGTGTAAAATGGCCGATTCTCGCTCCCCCTGCTCCTCGCCACGCGGTCGCCCGCGCATCCCCGCAGCATCCCGGCGCCGCGACGGGGATGGCTCCCGCCCGCCGCGCCCCGGGTACCGCGTCCTCGCCGCGGCGCGTTCGTCTCCGCCGGGCGCTCGTCCCGGCCTCGGCCGTGGGGATTTTCCTTTTCCCGCCGGCGACGCTCTTGGCACGGGGCGTGGCGGCCGCGAACCCCCCGCCCGCACCCGAAGCACCAGCCCACGCCCCAAAATCAACCTCCTTTTGTTTCACCTGCAGTTTTTGCCGCGGGGATGGCACCGAAGGCAAGCGTACGGTCTTTTTTTACCATATATATATATATTTTTTTTTTTCCCCTTATCATTTAAAATCTCCTCCGTGCCACATGGGGATATTGTGGGTTTTGAGGCTCGGCTGAAGAATTTTTTTCCTAGTCGCAATCGATGACGTTTAATTCCTTGCGTATTGCGATAGTATTAGGAAAACAGCTGTTTAATTCCCCTCTCCCCCCCCTTTATATTTTTTTTTTTACTAGAAAAATTCAACAGACTCGTTTTTTTGTTGTTGAGACCATTTTGTGGCTGCTTAGTCTGCGGGGGGGGGGAAATCAGTGTCAAACACGAGCAAATTCATCCTTCCTTGTGCGCCACAGGCAGAGGCGTGAGAGGCTGCGGCTGCTCCAGACGATCGAAGTTATCGCCCTAAGGTTAATATAAAAAAAGAAAAAAAAAAAAAAATCACTTTATACAAGATGCAACCTGCTGGGGTGTGAACCGGTTAATTTTACTATAGCATTTGAAATATTTTGGGGTGTTTTTAGCCGAAGGTCCCGTTGCGAGAGGCTTGTGGTTTGGGTGAAAAACTTGGTGTTACGCAAGGCCACGTTTGTTGCTCTTTTTAATTTCTCCCCATCCCTCCGTTGCCATGAGACCTCGAAACTCCAAATATGCCGAGCGAGTTTAACCCTGGCGCGACGGGAATTTTAAAAGCAGATTAAAAAATAACCCGGAATTGATCTGCTTTATAACCCCCCCCGACCCCCGGGGGCGGCGGTTGATGCTTCGAGCCCCGAAGCAGCGCGGGGTCCCCAGTCCGGCGCGAGGCGCGCGCAGCCGCGCGCTCCCCTCCGCCCGCCGAACTTGCTCGGGAGTGGGAAATACTTTCCTAAAGCTTGCAAAAATGCACTAAGGCTCTTAGCGATTCGGCTAAGCTGCATCTACTTAGTTGCTTTCTCACCGCTTTTATTTATAACCTTCGATCCACGCTGGGGGACTTTTTATTTTATTTTATTTTATTTTTTTCCCCCCCCTCGCTTCCGTTTTTCTCGTTCTTACCCCGCGATGGGGCACGTTCCCGGGCGGGAAGCGGGGCTGGAAGGAGAGGACGGTCCTGGGCGTCCCCGCTCTGCTCCCACCGGTGCTGCTCGCTCGCCGTCGCTTAATTTCCACCGGATTGGGTTGTCTCTCTGATTTCTGTAGCATTATCAATGATTTATGGGACTAATGGGCAGGAGAAAAGGCTCTTTCTCTGGCCCAAGCACCTTCCTTTATTAAACAAGCCAAGTAAATTCTGCGCTGGGCATTTAAATCAATGTGTAGCCCGTGAATAGCCACGGATGAAAGCGGAGTTTATACAGAAGAAAAATACGTAAAGTGAGTATTAATACAATATTAAAATAAAAAATGATTCTATAAGGATGCGCCCAAGCAAGGCAGAGCAGCGGCTGGTGGCACGAGGGGCACGGCTGCTTGGGTTTGTTATTTTTAGGCAGCGATGGACGCAGGGACGCGTCGCCTCGGACTCCCCGCTCCGCACCCGACCCGCGCGTCGGCCCTCGGGGGGTAGCCCGGCTTTCCCGGCCGCTGGATCTATCCCCCCGCCCCAGTCGCAGGGTGCTGCTGGGTTTGGTTTTGGCTTTCAAGTGCCTCGGCGGAGCGGCCCCTGCCCTGGGCAGGGAGGGAAGCCGGGAGAGCACAGCTGCCCAGGAGGCAAGGGGGAAAAAAAGTAAAAAAAAGTAAAAAAAAGTTTAAAAAAAGCAAAAAAAGTTAAAAAAAGTAAAAAAAAAGGTAAAAAAAGTAAAAAAAGTTAAAAAAGTTTAAAAACTTAAAAAAAGTAAGAAAAAGTAAGAAAAAGTAAGAAAAAGTAAAAAAAGTTTAAAAAAGTAAAAAAAGTAAAAAAAAAGTAAAAAAAAGATAAAAAAAAGTAAAAAAAAATGCTTTTTTGACTTAGATTTACAGTTTTTAGTCCTGCCTTCTTGAATCCTTGGGGTTGGCAGGATTGGCACCGCGACCGCAGCAGGACGCTCGGCGGGGACGCGTGACGGCGCCGTGGGAGCAGTCCCCCATTTCGAAGCCCCCGGAGCAGGCGCTGGCTCCTCTGGCTCCTGCGGGGCCGAAGACCCCCCGGGGCGTCTCCGCAGGGCTCGGTTTTGGAACCCGGCACAGTTACAAGGATGCCGAGAGTTTTCCAACTGACTTCTCTCTTCCTCCTTCCCTTTTTCTGCCAGAAACGTGGCTGTAATCTCCCCATCCCGGTGTAATCCAGCCAGGGGAGGACGGGGCTGGCGTTTAAGTCATTCCCATCTTTTCTTTCTCTCCCTCTAGGGACGAGCATGGGTTCACCCGACGTGACGTTCCGCTCGTTTTCTGGCTGGTGAATTGTGGGTCTCTGGCCCCGGTGAAAGTTCGCCGGGAATTTCCCGGTAAGTGAATTTTTTTTTTTTTTTTTTTTTTTTTTTAAAGGCTTTCCATAAGCTCTTACACCGGACAGTCTCCACCGCCGGGATGCCACCAGGATGGGCTGAGCGTCACTATAGCAAGCGCTCGGGGCCCGGCGCGAGACCACGGTGACCCACATCATGGGGAAAAAGAAGAGGCCGAAGGCTCCGTGGTCGCTGGCACCTTCCTCGCCATCCGCTCGGCCCGAAGTCTTGAACAACCGTGGATTTGGTTCTGTCTTTAACTTCGGTTATCGCTGGTTTGTTAAAGCGTAACCCTCAAACCCTGTGAGAAGTGTCTCTCCCACGCACGGGAACCAAAGGCTCCTTTGGGCTCCTTTGGGCTCCTTTGGGCTCCTTTGGCGTCCTTTGGCGTCCTTTGGCGTCCTTTGGCGTCCTTTGGGCTCCTTTGGGCTCCTTTGGGCTCCTTTGGCGTCCTTTGGCGTCCTTTGGGCTCCTTTGGCGTCCTTTGGCGTCCTTTGGCGTCCTTTGGCGTCCTTTGGCGTCCTTTGGCGTCCTTTGGGCTCCTTTGGGCTCCTTTGGGCTCCTTTGGCGTCCTTTGGCGTCCTTTGGCGTCCTTTGGGCTCCTTTGGGCTCCTTTGGGCTCCTTTGGGCTCCTTTGGGCTCCTTTGGGCTCCTTTGGCGTCTTTTGGCGTCCTTTGGGCTCCTTTGGGCTCCTTTGGGCTCCTTTGGGGTTGGGTTTTTTTGTCTTTTGAGTGGAAAGAGGGTAATAAAGGTGTTTCTCTTGCTTTTGGTTTTAGCTCAGATCAGCTGTACGGACCCCCCCACCCCTCCCAAAAGCCCTGAGACCCTGGCTCCGTGGGAGCTTGCCAGAAGGACCCTCGGCAGAAGCCCCTCACCGCGGCTGATCCTGCGTGCACCCTCCTCATCCTCCTCTTCCTCCTCCTGCCAGCGGCCCCTGGCCTGGAGCACAGCGTAGACGGTGGCTCGCACCGGCACCCGTCCAGGCTGCTCGCGGCTGCCGGCCGGCGCAGGGACGCCAGCACCGCTTTGGGGACGGCTGGCGCGGAGAGGACACCGGGACGTCCCCATCCCCACCGCCACGCATCGCCCCCGCACCCCGAAACCTCGCTGGTGAGACCGGGGCGGGGTGCGGGTACCGCTCCGGCGGGTCGCGTCGGGGCGCCGGGGATGCCGCGTCCGTCGAGAGATGGGGACGGCAGGTAGAGCCCGCGCTGGCGGGCAGGTGGCCTGAGGCGGAGGTGATGGGCACGGGGAGAGGGACTGGGAAGGGACAGTGCGTTTTTTAACAAGGCGCAGCTGAAGCGGGTCCTTTGCCAGTGGTCAAGTCTGAATCACAAACTCCGCATTGTTTCCAAGTGGGTTCAGCACATTTCCCTTCTCCCCCTCCCTTCCCCTTTCCTCTCCTCTCGCCCTCGCACAAAGATGTCATTGTGCCGGGGACTTGGTGATGGCAGCGTTGTTATTTGGTCAAAAAAAAAAAAAAAAAAAAAAAAGAAAAGAAAGAAGTGGGGAGGGGGGGACCCAACAAGGTGAAGAGGTTTAAATCAGCTTAGCCCAAATGCCAATTAAAAACCAAAGAGGATTAGGCTTGTGATCAGCAGCATAGACAGTCATTGTACCCGGACGAGGGGGTTTCCTTCCCCCCGGCCCCGGGCCCAACGCCGTCGTGCCGCAGGTCTCGCCGCCCATCGCCACCGCTCTTCTCGTGCGGCGGGATGGAGTGGAGCAGGGGCTGCCCTTGACCCCTGGGAGCCGGGCTGCCCGCGCCGGCCGGAGCGCTCGCCCATGGCACGCGGCGGCCAAAACCCCCCAAGTTTCCGGCGCAAAGACCTTTTTCTGGCGTTTTCTTTTTGAAGCGTGCGCAAGGACTCTCGCCTTGGCTTGAGCTCAGCCCAGCGAGGACGGGTCTCGCTCGCTCTGCCCAGGGGAAGGTCGCCCCCGAAAGAGGCTCTTGGTCTGAGCGCGTCCCTCAGCTGCGAGCGGGTGGGGGGCCCCGGGGGTCCTGCCCCGGTGCCCGGGCAGGCGGCGTCCCCAGCTCACCGAACCTCCACGTGCCGCCCCGCGCCAGCGTGCCCGTGGCAGCGCCGTCGGTCCAGACCTCTCTGCTCCCAAAGCACCTCGCCTTCGGTCCCCGGGCCGCCGCGGAGAAACGCCAGGAGCATCGTACGGGCTGTCCTCCGGCCACGGGAGAGCCGGCGGAGACTTTGTCCTTCTCTGCAGCGTGGCCTGGAGGTGACATCTCGGCGCTTTCCGCGTGGTTTAGCGCTCCTGTGCCGCCCACCAGCTCGCCGCTTGCATGGGTGGAGGTCTAATGGAGCCAGAAACCGTGGTCCTTGTAGCATCCTCACCTGGGGTGGGTGAGGAGCCTGGGGTGGGTGAGGAGCCTGGGGTGGGTGAGGGAGGGTCTGGGCGCTCCCTTGGACGTCTGCCCACGCTCAGACTCACCCAGCTCTAAGCATCTCTCCCAGTACACCGGTAAACTGGTAAAACCCCAGGAAGAGGCAGATGCTCGGTACCATCGTGGCCGCTGTTAACAGGGCTCGGAAGGCAAATCCCCCCGCAGCCAAAATGGCTACAGGGCTGTGTAAAAAGCGTGTAGCCAGACCGGGGGTCTCCTTATACCCCACTGGCAACTTAAAGAGGGTCTTCACTTAGGTAGAAAGTGTCATTATACGCTAACTTTAGGGTTTTTTTGGGAAAGGAAAGGTGCCAAGCGTAGGCAGGAGCCAGGCCAAGCCGGGAGATATTTAAGGGACAGCGGCAAGAAATTCTGGCGGAGCTTCAGCACCTCCATGTGCGGGTCCGGGTGGGCTCAGCCTGAGCCCCCCTTCGCTGAGCCTGACGCTGCCTGGTTGGGGGTGCAAAGGGACCCCCGGCGCCTCTGTGCCACCTCTTCTTGGGGTGTCTGCGGGGTGAACCCTCTCCGCGAAGAGGGACCAGCGCCTGGCTGCGGTGGCCCCGGTGCTCGGTGGGTCCTGCTGCCCTGCCGCGACGGAGCCCGGTCCGGCCCCAGCCGGCGCCGGGCGAGAGCTCGTGGGAGAAGCCGCGCTGAGACGCTGCCGCTGGCGGCTGCAGATGCAAAACGCTCCCGGCTTTGTGCCGCAGGGAGGGAAAAGGAGCAAAAAGACCTTTTTCTCTGGAGAGCAGAAGGAGAAAGCATCCCGCCTCTGGCCCGGGAGCCGTTTCTCCCTGACCCTGGGCGCGGTTGGCATCGGCCGAGGGACCGCGGTGCCACGGGCGACCCCGGAGCCCGAGGCGGTGGATGCCCGGGCAGCATTTCGGGGCAGAGAGCAGGGATGCTGCGGAGCGAAGGAGATGGGCTTTAGGGGACGGGGAAAGCGACGCCTCCACTTCTCCCTTGTGCTGCCGCCGTCCCCGTGCCCAGGGGATGCCCACGCAGGCGCCGGGAGCCGGGAAGAGGTGCAGGATCCGTCCCCTTTTGTTGCTGCCGTGTAATTTATGATATGAGAGGGGGCCATTGTCCGGACCCATCCTGTATTTTTCCAAGGGCTTTGCCTCTCTTCCCAGCCCCCCGCTGTGCTCCCGCTACTGTACCGTTGCTATGGGACATGCTCCCCGCGCCGCGGCTATGCGGGGCAGTGCCGGGGAGGGCTGCCCGCCGCGGCCGGACCCATCTGGAGCCCTGAGCCCCGCTGCCGGCAGCCCAGCCGCTCGGCAGCCCCGCTGACGTGCCGAGGGCCTGGGAATGGGGCTTTCGGCCCCTCCAAGTTCACGGCCACCGGAGGCATTCAGCTGCTGGAGGGGGGGGGCAGCGGGATCTGGGGCGTTTGGCTCCATTCTCCCTTCCCTTTCAGCGCCGGCAGTGTCCTCGGCGCATACAGATCCCCCGTCCCTTTCTCCTCCTGACAAGCGCGCACATAAATAAATTACCCCACCGGGCGAGTGTGGAACAATCTGTCCCCTAAATTCTATTCATCGCCAGACAGGACCCATTATTCCCCCGATTAAAGCCGCTGGAGTAGCTTGCAAGGGTTACAGTTACTCTGTCAAACTGTAAATAAGACGCTAAAAATAAAGGGTGCTGGCGAGAGAAGGGGGAAAGGGAAGCCAGACTAATGCCTGCTGCTAGGGAAACCGAATGAATCCCTAATGACGCCTGTGTACAAACTGCAAATAATGAAGGAAAAGTGACAAACAGACCTCGGCTGGGCGGCAGCGGGGTCCTCACGCGGCGACGGCGGGGACCCGCTCGCCCCTTTCCCCCGGGGAGAGCCGCGGGGGAGCGGGACCCCCTTCCCGCACCCCTCCGGGCAGAGCGTTTAAGCCCTCGTGCTTAACTCGGGGGAAAGGTCTCGCGGGTGCGTGTTCCTTTTTCAGGCGCAGAAGTCGCCTCCGCGTCCCTTCTTGAGGTTGGACGGGGAAAACGCCCATCGCCCGTGGCCTCAGGGCAGCACGCAAAGAAGCGGTGCCCAAAACTCTAGTCTGTGCTCCGCCGTTTGGGAGCGCGGCATCGAGCTCCGGCGCAGGGCAGGGCTAGAACCAAGGTGGGGTTTAAGTCCCCCGGGCAGAGGGGATGCAGCCCGGGCTCCTTCCCACCCACAGCAAGGGAGGCATCGCCCTCGCGGCTGCGGAGCCCAGACCCGGGGCCGAGACAGCAGGGAGGCAAGTCTCCAGCCCCGCAAAGCCTCTCTGGATAAAATCCAATTCCTTTCTTGCTGCTCTCTTCCCAGCCAGCAGAGATGGGGACGTTCACGGCGCAGCCGATCCGCCTTTTCCTCCTTTGACACCTGGAGAGCTGAGGCAAAAAATTATCGGGCTCATCTTGGGTTTTTCTCGGTTCCAGAGGGACCGAGATGTGAGAGTTTTATTTTAGGTCCAGCTCAAACTATTCCCATCACTTGCAAAGGGCTAAATGCCGGAACGCTCCCCGTGTTGCTCGGGGAAATACAATTTTAATTCGCATTATGCAAGCGTGTAAAAAATGCAGCGAAGAGCGCTCCGAGCTGCACCTCTCCGGGGGGATGCTCGCTCTCGGAAGGAGATCCCGAAGCGGAGAACGTCTCGGTGGGGCCGCGCGGCCACATCCATCCTCCCGCGCAGCCCAGCGGCGCCGGCGCCTGTCGGGGACCTTAGAGCACTGGGGAAGGGGCACGAGCCCGGAGCGCGGGGAGCGGCGAGATGCCAACCCCGACGGGGTGGATGCTGCTGAGCGTGGCCCTCGCCCCTTCTCCCACCGGCAGCAGGATGGCGAGGGTCCCGGTGCAGGCAGAGGGGTTTTCAGAGACGTGCTGCGGCGTGGTGTTTTTACAAAGCTCAGACATCTTAAAAGGGATTTTTCAGGCCCGCTGGACTTGTCTGGAGCCCAGTTGCCTTTCCCAGTCAGGTCAAACCTGGACTTAGCTGATTCCTTCCCTTTCCATCCTAGCAAGAAAAAAAAACCCTTTTCGTCCCCAATTCCTGGCTGTGAAGCCTCATGACTCCAGAAGAGCATTCCTGGGACGTTCCCGACGCGGGGTGGTATGTGCAGAATTTCAAACGGCGGCACGTAGCTCCACATCTCCCATGCGCTTCTCCAGCTGGACCCAGTTATTTGGGAGAAACTCCAGGATGGAGCAGCAAGATTTATTATTGCTACTGGTGGTGTCTGCGCAGCACCCGTAGACCCGGGTAGGCGACGAAGGAAGAGGGGTGCTCCTCTCGCTCCCCTCCAAAATTTACCAGCTTAGTTGAAAAAAGAGAACAATTGGGAAAAAGCCTCATGACCAGCCAGGGTTGAGCAAGTCAAGCCCAAACCTGGGTTGTCCTCTCCAGCCATGGAAATGGGCAACCCTTCAAGAAACCTGCTCCCCGGAGATCGCCTTTAGAAGAGTGATGGGCTTAGAGACCCTAATCTCATCCTGGGAAAGGGGTTTGCCCCGGTGGGCTTTGCTCCCTTGGCGGGGGTGGCTTTGCCTGAGGACTGGGAGCAGCTTCAGTGCCAGGGATGCACTCGGCTGCCCTTGAGACTGCGTCGAGAAGGGCAAGACTTAATAAAAATTAACTTACTTGCCTTTTCCTGCCTGAGTCTCTTGGGTCACATTTTTCGAGGTTTCTCACCACCTGTAAAAATATTATTATTGTGTTGTGTTTTGGTTTGGTTTGGGTTTTTTTTTATGAAAGCTATGATTCCCCTCCATGGTAATCACCTGGCTCCAGAAACTGGCGATTTATCGTGGTGTTTTATCAGACGGGCAGTTGTTGGCCCTTGAGCAAAGCCCATCCTGACCAGGTTTGCCCTACAGCCCCCTGGAGATGAGGAAAATCAGACAGTCCTCGATATTAAACGCCTTCCCAGCAGTTCCGAGAAGATCCCGTCCCTGCCTGTCACTCTTTCTTTTCCTCAAAATACCTGAATGGTTTGGGTTTTTTTTCCTGTCTGTGGATGTAATCTGTGTCCATAAAGCAAAGGATGGCAGCTGGCTCTTCTTGGGCATTCGAGGATCGCTCGGCAATGTCCGAAGGGCTTGCGGTGGCCGTGGTTCAGCAGCTCCGCTGCCAGTCCCCTTCCCTTTCCAAGGATTAGGACGAGGCAAATGCCTCCGCTTTGGTTTCGCTCTAAATACCCGCTTCTGAAGATGTTTGCTGGCACACAACGCGCACGCGTTTGCAATAATAGCCAGGTAGCTTGCATGGCTAAATCACTCCGGATTTTTTTTTTCATTATAACCTCCCTTTAAAGCACGTTTAAATGCTTCCCCACAGGCTCATGCGAGGGCCGTTAAGGGCTTCATTTGAATAAATAAGTGCATAGGTAGAGGAGGAACATCACCATAACCCCCTGGAAACCCCAGCGATGGCATCGGCGGAGTGGCGAGTGGGAGAAGGGGCTCGATGTTATATATTCCATAAAGTAGAGTAATTAAGTATTACCAGTTTTGATGACTTCAAACAGAGTGACTCCAGGAAATAAGCCCCTTCTTTATAATTAGTGGGATTTCCTCTGCATCAAACGGAGAGATTGATTCTTTAATCTGCTCACATGCTTTTGATTTGGTCTTTCAGCTGCTTGTACCAACTGCTTCCACTCCCTGCTCTTGCCGATAAAACCTTGCAAAGGAGATTTTAGGAAGGCATGACCCGAGTTGAGGTCTAGGATTTTCTTTGTGTGTGGCTGTTTTGTGTATTCTTAATTTGCCGGAGACGATGACCATGGTGATAGCAATAATAAAAAATAACATAGAGGCAGCTTTTTTTTTTAACATCCACGTCTGTTTAGGTCAAATAATTGGGGTTTGGGGGGGGGGTTGTTACTGTTTTCTCTTCCCAGCACTCTTATTAGCAGACCTAACACTGGGGTCTGGCCGGGCTTTTGGCTTTGAGAGGCCTCAGGTAAAATAAGGACTTGATTTCTTAAGGACTTGGGATGTGCAGAGGAGAGAGGCCCCTTTTCTAGAGTATTTCAAGTGTTTGGTCCCGATTTAGGACTAAACCCAAGGACTTCAGAAGCTCAGTCTGAAATAAAATCCCCCCCAAACATTGCTTCTTTCCAAACGAAGAGTTCAGGGGGGAGCAGGACCTTGCCCCTCTCTGAGTGCAAGAAGCCGGATCGTGAGCGACCGGCTCCTTCCCGGGCGTCTCCGGCGGCGCCGGATCGGTCGTACCTGGAACGCAGTCTGGGGTCCCCGCTGGTTCCATCCCACCTCCGAAATAGCTCGGCCCTTGAATCACCCCGGCGAACAGCCGCCGGGGATGGGTCTTTCTGGCACGTGAGGTTCTCCTGGGAGCACTGAGGAAGGGGGAAAAAAGGGAGAAATCTGGGACCACGTTGTTTTCCCCCCAACCTTTTGGTCCTGTTGGAAATGTGGACCGTTCTCCACATCTCGACGGCGTCCCTTTGGGGGAAAATCGGAGGATGTTGGCTCTGCGGGGCGACGGTTTGGTAGCTGTAGAGCAAGGGCTGGCACCCCGACCACAACCCCTCTTTTTGGGGGGGCTGGCGTGACTCTCGGCGCGCGTCTCGAGCACAAGTAGGATGGGGAGGGCGAGCCCGGGGCTGGCCCCGCCGGCGGTTTGGTGGTCACAAGCCTGCAGGGAGGAGCTGTGGGAAGGGGGTCGTCCTGGAGCTCACCTGGAGCCAGGATCGGGCCCGGGGGGGGGGGGGCGGCGACAGCCGGTTTCGTGTGCCCCTCGCCAGCCCCCCCTCGTCTGGAGCGACGTCGAACACAGCTCGTGTAATTAGGGACCCGGTGAATACGTAACTGCACAATTATGCAAATAGCGATCAAAATCACTGTTTTCAGCCGAAATGCCTGAAGATCAAGGCGGGAGCTTCGTGCAACCTTAATTTAATCTGGTCCTGCAGGAGCGGGGAGGTCTGACGGACGACCCAACCTCCCGCCCGCCCGTGCTTGAGCGGGGCTGGGCCGGGAGCGCCGGGGCCGGGAGCGCCGGGGCCGAGAGCGCCGGGGCCGGGAGCGCCGGGGCCGGGAGCGCCGGGGCCGCCAAGCGGGGGCTCCGGGCGGAAAATCGGCACCGGGCTCGCGTTGGCGAACCGGGCGTGAGGTGGCAGAAATGGAAGCGCTGGTGTTTACGGGGATTTTCTTTTTCTTTCGCTTTCAGGTGAAGAACGCAAGGCTGGAAGGAGGGGGGGGGAAAAAAAAGGAAGAAGAAAAAAAGTCTCCAAACCCAGGAAATCTGTGTTAATTGCTTATGAATGTCTCTGTCTCAAAAATTATCGAATTGATGTTGTCGTGCTTTTTTTTGACAGCCTGTCTGTTACATTTTTTTAAAATATTCATGCACCGAAATCTAATTACTAGGCAAATTTAATGATAATGAAATGAAGGCACTTTAGCAGAAAGCACAGGGCCTTGTTAATGTTTTCTCAGCCTCCGTCTTGTTCTTATTTTTAAATTTTTTTTTTTTTTTTTACAACTGCCTTTCTTGCATATAGAAAAAAAAAGGATTGCTGAAAATAAAACTTGGATTGCTGAAAATGTTTGTGGTGCCTCTGTTTATAATGACGGGGAATTTGCAAGGTGATTAAAGGTGTTTTGCAAAAATCAAATGAGCCTAACCTAATCAGATAAGGCAGATGAAATATTATTATTAGAGAGGTAACATTAAGAGTGTGCCTGGAGGCTCTAACGAAGATGAAGACCCTGGTGCGCCGGCTGAGGTGTGTGTGCAGCGGCAACGACGCCCTTGCCACCCTCTGGACCTCTCCAGCCCCTCTTCCCAAGGCACAGGTCTTGTTTGTGCCCTCCTAAGCTGGGCCTGGCTGGGTGGAGCATGCACGTGGTGGCTGGAGTGTGGTTGTGACGAGTGGAGCGCGCACGTGGTGGTTGGAGCACGCACATGATGGTTGGAGCACGTATGCGATGGCTGGAGTGTGGTTGTGATCAGTGGAGCACGCACGTGGTGGATGGAGCACGCACGTGGTGGTTGGAGCACGCACATGATGGTTGGAGTGTGGTTGTGGTCAGTGGATAATGCATGTGATGGTTGGAGCACACATGTGATGGCTGGAGTGTGGTTGTGATCAGTGGAGCATGCACGTGGTGGTTGGAGCATGCACGTGGTGGATGGAGCATGCACGTGATGGTTGGAGCACGCACATGGTGGTTGGAGCATGCACGTGATGGTTGGAGCATGCACGTGATAGTTGGAGGACGCACGTGATGGAGCATGCATGTGGTAGCTGGAGCGCACGTGATGGTTGGAGCACGTACGTGATGGTTGGAGCACACACGTGATGGAGCATGCATGTGGTGGCTGGAGCACACGTGATGGTTGGAGCACGTACGTGATGGTTGGAGCACGCACGTGATGGAGCATGCATGTGGTGGATGGAGCACACGTGATGGTTGGAGCACGTACGTGATGGTTGGAGCACGTACGTGATGGTTGGAGCGCATGTGATGGCTGGAGCACGCATGTGGTGGATGGAGCACACGTGAAGGTTGGAGCACGCACGTGATGGTTGGAGCACGCACGTGATGGTTGGAGCGTGCACGTGATGGTCAGATCATGCACCGTACTCCCACCACCCCAGCTCCACCTGCCCTAGGCCCCTCCCGCACCCCGGCTGGGGAGTGGGAACCAGCTGTGGTCCCACCTGTGGGCTGTGGGAGGCGACACCTGAGACCCGTGAGCCATCAGGGCAGGGGCCCTGGGCTCTATTTAAAGGGGGGCACGGAGGGGGGGGATGCTCTGGGTCCTTCTGCTTTCACCTCAGCTTCTGGCTTTGCTGCAGGGCATGGCTGTGCCAGCGCTGCTTCACCTCACAAGGTGGGTCCCTGTTACTTGTACATGCGTAGGGGTCCGGTTGTCTTCTGATTGAGGGTGACATTAAAGGTTTTACTGAAGGCGTTGGGGACTCTGGTCACCTTTGTAGGGTCTTCTCTTCGGAAGACCTTCACGCAAGGGCTCGTGCGGTGGTTGGGGTGCCCCAGTGAAGGTGAGAAGGGGTGCATGGCTGGACTTGGGGGTTGTGAGCGGCTGGAGAACGGGGCACCCCACGTGGGGTGACCGGAAGCCAAGCGGGCATGAGGGGTCTTGTGCCCCTCGGGTATCCCTGGGAGGGCTCAAAGTGTGACGTCTCTGTGGGTCTTGTTCCCGTGTACCTTGTAGGAACAAGGCGGGATGGGAATTCAGGAATTTGCAGCCCTGGCTGGGGAGGGGGGGGCAGGCAAAACCCAGAAATGCTGCTCCTCGCATCCTGGGATGGCACGAGCGACCGCTCCCGGGTGTGCATGGCTGCGGCGGGGCCTGAGGGAGGACCACCGACGGCCGGGACGCGTTTTGGCCCCCTCTTGACTTGCACACCCCCTTCTCGCGTGGTGAAGGCAAGGGCTCCTGCCTGGCCCTCCTGGCCCCGCGGGCCAGCTCTCCTGGCTGCGGCAAACCCTTGGGAGCAGCTCCCGGACCACGATAACCCCCCTAATCCTTCCTGCAGCCCCTCGCCGGTGGTGAGGAGCAGCTGAAAGGCTTCCACCACCTCTGAACCGCCGGGGTTAACTGCGAAGGGATCGCCCTTCCCTGGGGGCAAAGGGAAGATCGTTGACGCCCTTCGTGCCTCGGGCTCCCGCCCCTCCTGCGGCAAGGGCTCCCACGCGTGGAGGGCCGAGTGGGGGACGGGGAGGGCTCCCAGCCTGCTCCAAAACCTGCTGCCACCCAGATGTGGGGTCTGGGTCCCCAGGCTCGCACCCGAGGTCGTGGCGAAAGACCCGGCTCCCGGCTCTCCACCACGTCCCGGTGCTTCTGCTCCCTGCCCTGGCGAAATGCTGCGGCAGGAGGAGGTGGGCGAGGTGGGAAGGGGCTGCAGACTGTGCCGTGGGGTCTCCAGGCCCCCAACATCCCACAACTGCCTTTAGGGAAGGCTTCCGTGCCCCTTTTCGGTGCTCCTCCACCCCTGCCTCTTGCCTCCTGAAGCGCTTCGTGTGGCTGTTCCCTGCCCTTCCGCTCATCCCGCGGTCTTTCCGTGGCGGAGCGGAGCTGTCTCTGGCTTCGCTATGCGCAGGGAACAGTTTGGACGCTCAGCTCCGTGCTGGGGAAAAAAAAACAAACCACCAAACCCTTTCTGAGCGGACGTGGGAGCACTCGAACTTGCACGTTTGCACGCATCCGTGTTTGTTTTGCGGAGCTCTGAGCTGCATTTATCCTGCCAAAATGACAGTTTTCTATTAGAGAGCTGCAGCCCGGCGCGATGATTATAATTGTCACTAATTTCTTTCTTTTGCAATCAGGTTTGTACCTTGACACGCTGGCAGAAAATGAGGCGGATTCCATCCCCCCGCCCCGCTTCAGGGCAAGGCTGGCTCTCGAAATGTTTGTAGAGCCCCGATTTCTTTAGGGGATGCTGGTGCTGCCCTACGGGGTCTCTGCAGAGACGCCCCATTTCGGCTTAGGGTGAGGAAGGGGCAACGTTAGCAGCGGGCAGACCGTGGGGACTGGGAACGTTTCGTGCAAATACCCTCGGGGTGGGGGGCGGGCACCCTTCCCAGCAAAGATATCCCCCACCCCACCCTAGAGAAGGCTGGGTGGGGGCATGAAAGGCTCTGCCTGGTTTGGGCTGGGGGCTCTGCACCGATGCACCTTCCCCGTGCGCCCAGGGCAGAGCCTGGTGCCCGTGTCCTGGGTGAGGGTGGGTTGGGCTTTTTTTTTTTTTTGCTTTTTTCTCCACTAAACCACTGTTAAATCAGTTGTAAATGGGATGTAGCGGGCAGGAAGGCAAGCGGTGGGAGGAGGGAAAAGAGGCTGTGGGGCTGGGGAGGGTTCGGGGAGGGGGGCGAGAAGCGCTTCTGAATTGCTCCTGCATTTCTACTGGGGTCATGAGAGGAGAATTTGGCCCTTTTTATTTATTTATTTATTTTAGCTTAAGCCTCTGAAGAGTGTGCTGCAGATTCCCAGGGGGTAGAGGTTGGCAGAACTCCCATGATACCCTCAAAAATATCCCCCCCCCCGAAATAACTCGGCAAAACAAAGCGGCGGATTGTTCAGCCAACTAAAATTACCAGCACGTCAAATAAAATATGTACAGCATTAAAATAAAATTTGCATTGCAATAATGCTTTATTAAGCAGATTAGGAGATTAAAAGAATCAACCCATTTGTTCCCATTCATGTTGCATCAGGATTTGCATTTCTTTTTTTTTTTTTTATCCCCCCCTCCACCTCCAACTAGCCCCTCTCCCCTTTTGCTTGTTTGGTGAGTGATTTTTTTTTTTTTTTTTCTCAAGGAACCTTGCAAAGATCTTCCCCCAAAAGAAGGTGTGTGTGTGTGTATACGCTGAGGGGTTTTTTAAATCAAAGCACTTGACTCGGTTGTGTGTTTGTCTGCATGAGTGTGCAGCAGAGGAGGGGTGGAACAGAGAAGAAAAGATTTGTCTGCTTCCATTTCGGCTAAAATGGTTAATTAAGACAATAGAGGCTATATAACAATCGGGGCCGGGGCTGTGAATGGTTGTCTAGACTCTATAGTTCAGCTGCAACTTCTCCGTCGGAATTTTAACTTGGCCGGGCTCGTTTCCCCTCCCCTCTTTCCCCGCCTCTCAGCTCATGTCCATAAGTTCCCTTTTCTCTTTTGTTTGTTTTTTTTTTGTCCTTAATCAATCTTTTGAGAGATCGGGGCCGGATTGACAGCTCTGCTTGTCTGAGGTCTTGTGTTCGCTGCGGCGCTGCCTTCCCAGCACCCGGACGGGAGGTGTTATTGTTAGCGGAGCCGTTCCGCTCCCGGGCGGGCCTGATCCTGACACAGGGAGAGGTGTTGGGACCAGGTCTTGGGGCTCAGTGGAGGGAGACCGTGGCATAAATGAGAGAAGTCTCTTTTTTTTTTTTTGTTTAATGCTGGAAGCCATGGAAAGGGCTGGGGGGGAAAGGGGGGCATGGAGGGTGCAGCCAGGGTTACCTGCGCTGCCTTGCTCTGGCTCTTGCAACCCAGACTGCTCCGAGCCGGGGCTAATCCTGCTCTTGGGATCTCTGTGGGGCAGGCTGTGTGGACAGCGTGAAGCCAAGCGCTACCGGATGGCTCCGAGGGGCAGGGTGTCCCCCGCCAGCGCTGCCGCGCGCCTCGAGCGGGAATTGGGTTTGCGGCCGCTGCGAAGAGCTGCTCTGGCCCCAGTAACAACAGCCTCCCCCAGTCAGGCTCATAGCTCCTCCTTGGGCTGCTCAAGCAGCTCTGAGATACCTCCAGGCTTTGAGGAGAAGCGACATGGGCAGGGAGAGGTGGGGAGAGACCTCGAGTGGCACCCGACTTCCCGCTTCCAATATTTTTAACCCGCCCTTTGGGAATTGCTTCAAAAATATCCTGAGAGTGCCTAAGAAAGGGCATCCCAGGGCTTCAGCTTGTAGCACAGGGATCGGGGAAAACGCTTGGGCTCCATAAGTCTGAGCTCAACCTCAAACTTTGGTCCTCGGAGGAGGATGGGAAGCTGTGACTGGAGCAGCTCGCCCAAAGCCCGGGAATGCTCCCCACAGCTGAGGTGTGGGCACTTGCCGTCGGGGGTCTCGCAGCTCAGGGGCGTCCCCCAGCTGCTCCACGTTGGGACTTCTCAGTTTTGTCACATATGGGGCCCCCAGACCTCTCTTTCTCTTCCATGGGGACAGCCTCCCGTCAGGCTGGAGAAGCCTGGCTGGTGTCTAGGTGGCTTTAAAGGCAGCCTGAAGTGGCTGCGCAATTACAATGGCACGCACAGCGGGAGGGAACCTCTCCGGAGGAGGATGCAGGGATGCAGCCACACGCTTGAAATATGGGCGAGATTATTCCAACTGCATACATGCAAATGAGGCCCGTCTGTAGACAGAAGAGACAAAAGGTCATTAGCTTCCCATGTAGAGCCCTTCGTGCGGGGCCTAATTTACTGTCTTCCTAACCCTTTTCTACAGGTCTTGCGTTTTTTAGACTCCAAACGGTGATATTTTGGCAGTTTTGATTAGGTGTTGGACAACTCGGGGTTTATTAGGTGCTGTGGGACGCGTAGGTAGCGGGAGGGATGCGCGAGTGTTCAGCTTTTCCTCAAAAGCAGATGTTTGCGGCTCACGACACGCTGCAGGCTGGCTTGTGAATCGGAGCGCGCTTCAGGGTCTCCTGAAATACAGGATCCCTCAGGTTTTTCCCCCCAAAACGTGAGTTTCTGCCTGCCCGAAAGCTTGCCGTCAGCTCTTGCAAACTTTTTTGATCCACCGGATGATGCTCGCTTTCCGAGGCGAAGCTGGGGGTGGCAGCGGGTTGCGCGGCCGCTCCCGCGGAGCTGGATGCGGCCGCTGGAGCCGGGTGAGCCGAGAGCATCCTTGGGGCGAGGGGCAGCCCTGTTGTCCCTGCAGCACCCATCCCTCCTTTGGGCGAGCGGCACCCGCTGCCTGTTGTCACCGAAACACGTGGCTGAGTTTCCCGCGGATCCCGGGGCATCCGCATGCTCGGAAAATCCTGCCCTGGGCTGGGGAGAGGGGGCTGCCCTCGCCGCTCTTTCCCTGGGCGATTTAGAAAGAGGACGATGTTTTGGAGGCTCCTGCAGCTTTTTTTGAACCCCTTCGGGGGCTGAAGGGACCTGGGCTGCTCAAAAGGGTGCTTGCAGCGGGGCTCGGCTTCCCCACCGATGCTTTTGGTGCCGCTGCCCGAGCTTTGAGCGCTGAAGTAACGAGGGAGAACCGCCAGCGTTTCCCTGGGGGTCCTTCGACTTTTAATTTTGGCTGCTCTGCTGCCATCAAGGCCTCGTGGGAAGGGGTTGGGGTCACCCCCAAGCACCGAGGTGGGGTGCAGCGCCAGCGGCTCCTCGCACGAGGGCAGGGCGGTGGGTTGGGTGGGCTGGCAGAGGGGCGAGGGTGCTCTGGGGGCCCCGGGTGCGGGACTGAGGGTGCTGCCGGCGGGGCTGGGAAGCCAGCGTGGCTCCCGCCAGCCCTGCCCCCCCCCCCCCCCCCAGCCCCGGATTGAGAGTTTATTCACGCACTAATCAAAGTGACATGATGGTCGTGGCAGACTAAAGCCATTCACTCCCCGAGCTGGCGAGGTCGGGAGGTCGCCCGAGTTCGCAAGAATGGGGCTTTTGTGATGCAGATCGGCGGAGAGCGGCCAGACGAGCGTGGCGGGGTCCCCCCCCCACCCCGACGTCGAGTGGGACCGATGCGCCGACGTGGGCCCGAGCGGGGAGGGGGCTCCTCCGCTCCCCGCACGGCGGGGGACGCTGGTGGGTGCCCCGTGCCGGTCCCTGGGGTGGGTCCGGAGGCTCTGGGCGCGGGTGCTCCCGCAGCGAACCGCAAACCCCGTGCGGGGCGCGTGCGGCCCCGCGGCAAGGCTGCCCGGCGCTGCGGGATGCTCGGTCCCGGCGTGGGGCCACCTCGGAGCAGATGCCCAGCCTGGGGCTGGGGAGGGGACGGTTTTTGGGTCTGCGCCCCTGTCAGCTCGGTCCAGGCTGTGCCTGCAGTCCTGGCCCCGCTGCTGGGATCCGGGGTGGACCCCAACCCCCCCGCCGAGACCCTCGGCATGTCTGGGGGGGATCAGCTGAACTTTTGGGGGCGAGCAAACCCTGTGCTGTGCTGCTGAGGACCCGACCCGGGACCCGCCGCTTGTGGCAGGGGAAGGGAGAATGCGGCCGTGCGGGAGGGATAAGGAGATAAGGGTGTGAATATATCCTTATATATAAGGCTATAGGATAAGGAACGAAGGGCTCAGTCCTTTCTCCGCTGGCCTTTAAGCAACGACACGTCCTCTCCATCCGTGCTCCCTCTGCTCAGGCAAAGCTGGACTCTGCCCAGCGCGCTGCCTGCGCGCGGCCGTTCGGTAGCTTTACGGATGTGGTGACGATTTTACACCTCTAAAGCTAAGCAAAGCCCCAGCCCGATTTTTATAATTGGCTCTTGACCAAAATGAGAGTTTTTTGAGGGTGTTTTGAACAAAGCGTGCTGATGGCAGGGGCACCCCGAGCCACAAAAGGGCTCGGCTTTGATCCTTTCTGCTTTTATTGTCAGTGGAGGCAAAATAAATGGTTTAAAAAAATCAAATTGGTAAGAGATTTTTGAAAATTTAAGAAATACTTGCATGGCAGATTTGAGATAGCGGCTGTGTTCAGCCACCTCTGCGGGCGTCGACGTGAGCGACGAGGAGCAAGTTCAGTTTAGATTTGAGGACGCTTCTGCAGAGGGAGCTGGCTAAAAACAATGGCCAATAAATTTGGGCAAAACTGATTGCTTTTTGCTGAAATAGGAAGCTTTGGGGGGAAACGTTCAACAAAATTCAATCTGCTGGGGGCGGGGGAAAACGCAGGAGAATTTGTCACAAACCATGAGCAAATTCTGCAAGAAACAGGGAGGTTTCCCCTTCCTGCAAGCAAAAATGCAGGTTATAACCCCAAAGTGCTGGGGGGGGTGTTTTTGACTAACGGTTGGACTTTTGACTCCTCGGTGACTGTCGTGGGGGGCTGCTCGGCTCTTTGCCGTGGTGGGACGAGGACTCTGCTGCGCAGGGGGGGCTGGAGGTGGGTCACGGGCGCTGCCGCGGGACCTTCGCCGGCTGCCCTGATAGAGATATGTCCAGCGGCAGGGCATGAAATCTGCTTGAATAGGTGACTCCCAGCTCGCGCCGTCCGATGCGCCCGAAACGACTAAATTACCCCTTTGCTGCCCCCGAGGTCCCTCCTGGGCTGGCGAAATGCGTGGGGAGGCTTTGGGGCCGGCTCCTTGCTTGGGTTGAGGGGATGAGCTTGCTCAGCGGCTGGGGGGAAAAATGGGCTTGTACCTCTCCAAATCATGCCTTACATCTGATTTTAGTGATATTTGAGATGCGTTCCGTAGCGTTTCTGCTGCTGTTCAAGCTGGAAACTTCCCATTCCGTCTGGTCCTGTAAGGAAAGGGCCGCCTGTGACCAAATATGCCTCTGCTCGCTTCTCCCTGCTTCCCAAAAAACCCCGTTGGGATCCGCTGGCTGCATCTCCGGGTTTAGCTCACGGCTGGCTGGAGCGCTGGGGTGCGGGAGAGCGGGGAAGGAGTTACCCCCCCAGTTTTCTCATATCTGTGCTTTTTTATTATTATTATTCTAGGGAGCCTTCGGTGCTTCCTCGGCGGTGTTTGGGGAGATGGAGAGAGGGAGGAGGCCAGAAGGTGAGGGCTGGTGGGACACAACGGTCCTTCCCAGGGCTGTGCCGCGCTTGGGGGCGGGGATGGGGATGCCATCGCAAGTACAAAATGAACCGGAGAACGACCATCTCCCTCGGACAGAGAAAGCGAAGGCAGAGGCACAAAGGGGTGGGCTCTCTTTTTTTCTTTTTTCTTTTTTTCGGGGGAACACAATGTGATGAATTCAGCGCGAGGGCCAGCGCCACCCTTTAATATACTTTCAGCTAAACAGGGGTTTCTATGGCAGCCGGGAGAACCAGGCGAGAGCCCTGAAAAGATGTTTGTGCAGAGCTTTGCCAATGGCATTTGCGGCGAGGGGCACCGGTGCCAGATGGGTAACGCCGCGCAGCCGCTCCTCATGCGCTAACAGCCCCCCGGTCCCCCACCGCCACCCCAACGTTTCTGGGGTTTTAATGCCAGGACAAAAGGGGCGGCAGCGTTAGCCCGGGACGCGGCCGGCATCAGCCCGGCACCGTTGCCCGCGCCGTTGTGGCAGCTAAAAGTCTGCCGGGGGGAGCGGGAGGCAGCGCTACCCCCGGGCCGGCGCCGGAGGGTGGGATGGAGAGGAGGAGCTGAGGATCGAGTCTGCCAGGACTTGGCCATCATTCCAGCTCTATCCTATTTTATTTCCAATGGTTGGAAGCGTTTCCCCCCCCCCAAAAAAAAGACAAACTGAAAGGATTGGTGTGGATTTTTTTTTTTTGCCGACGCCTCGGGTGCCGGTTTGCTGGGTACCAACTGCGTGCCAAGCGGTCGGTACGGAGGACCGCGAGCCTCCCTCGTCCCCGTTGCTTTCTCCTGGAAGGAGCGCCGATGGGAGCTGGTGGTGATGGTGGCACTTTGTCCGGCGGGGCGTGAGCCCCAGCTCTGTCCTCGGGGATGCGGCAGCGTGAGCCGTGCCCGGCCGCAGGGCTCCGCATCGCCCACCTTAGCCCGGTTTCGCAGGGGATCTCCGACGCTTCGCGGCGTCCTCCCGCACGGGAGCGGGCTGGGAGCCGCCGCTGCGCGGACGCTGCATCTCTCAGCTGCAGGTTGGATTCCTCTGCCTCGCCCACCAGCTTTTTCCTGCTACGTTTCCTCCAGACGATTCTTTTTTGCACAGAAAGGCTTGGAATTTGCTTTTCTCCGGTGTAAAGCCGCCTTTTCTGGCGGCACCGGCTCCCTGGACCGAAGGTCTGGAGTCTGCGCTCCCTGACGTAGCCAGGGACGCAAGCGCCGCTGTCGGGGTAAATCCTGGGCTGGTTTCAGCGGGGTAAATCAGGACCGAAATGGCTGCGGGGTTCAGCGCGACCTCAGCGCGCTTCGTCTGGCGCAGCTCCCTGCGACGTCGCGTCGGCTACAACAAGTAGTTCCAGATGGTCCCTTCCCCCATCCCACGGGACCTTCTCCTGCTTGTCCTCTCCAAAAGCTCCCTCTCCCCCACCAAAAAAAGCGTTCTCCAACTTGCTCCTTTCCCATGGGCATTTCCATTCCTAATCTTTTGTTGTTGAGAAAATATTTTGAATGAGATTTTTTTTTTCTTTTTCCTGAGCGGGGTTCCTATAGATTCAAGGCTGATCTCATTAAGGCAGCCGGAAGGGCAACTGGATGTTTTAAATTCATTGCCAATACTTGAGGTTTTTCTTCCCTTCTTCCCCCTTTCTTCCGCTTCTGAGGAAGAGCAAGAGCTGAAACTTCAATGTTTTTCTCAGAGCGAAATTGCGAAGTAAATTACTTCAGACTCTATAATGTGAAATATTAAAATGAAAAGCGATTTTTTTTTTCTTTTTTTTCCCCCCCCCCAAACCCGCTCGGTGTTCCTTCTCGAAGAGCCCCGAGCGAAATGTGTTGATCTCGTTGCAGTGCTTCTCCCCTCCCAGTTTCTCCCTCCAAACAAACTCTTTGTAGAAAGGGACTGCGTTTATGCGTGACATCTTGCTTTTGATGAATTGTCATTTTCCATCAGAAAAATGCCCAGCCAGCCCCACCCGCTAAGCCACGTCTTGGTGACGTCCCCAACTGCTTCGCTTTGTGCACAGCTAGAGACAAGAGCTACCCGGCCCCCAGCGAAGGGTGGCTCCCACCCTTCCAGTCCAGAGAGTCAAATCCCCCAGTTGACACCAGCGAAAGCCAAGATAACGCTGGGGCAGCTCTTGGGTGCTGAGGTTTGGCCAGGTTTGGGGTGCCTGGGTGCAAACCCAGATATTTTTGCCCCTAAAGTCCGGGCTGTCCCTTGCCACCTTTCCTCTCCATCTGCCCGGAGCAGCCTGGGGTGCTCAGCTGGCCCCGGGGGTGCAGGATCTGGTGTTCCCCCCCACCCCGCCATCGCCTCTACCACGGTTTGGGGAAAAGCTGAGCAGCTCCAGGCTGAGGGGAGGTGATTCCCGAAGGTTTTTGTGCTCTTGTTCGTTCCCGGAGGGGTAGATGTGGTTCCCTGGGTCCCCCGGAAGAGCTCTCTGGCCCCACTGTGGCGCGGGAGAGCTCCCCTGGGACGCGGTGCCCGCAGGGTTTGGGGGGAAAAGGGCTGGGATGAGGCTGCGCCCGATTTTCTGCCTCTTCTGGCAGCTCTGAGCACCCAAGGCGTGCGGAGGAGGCTCGTTTCCCTGCTCCAGCAAGAGGCAGCCTGGTGTGGTGTGTCCTCCTCCACCCCCCCAAAAAAGAAAACCCCAAACCAGCTGCAAATAAATGGCGCTGGCACCCCCAGAAATCTCACAGCAGCTCTCGCGAGGAAGGCACTGCGCTCTTCGAGCTGTTCCTGCTAAATGCTTGACTTGGTGCAGAGAGAGGGTTATTTTTTTTAAAAGCAGAATTGTTTGGGGGGTTTTTTCCCCCCTCCCAGGGAACAGACGGGGCTGTGCAACAGCTCTGCCTTCCCCTGCCCCTAATATTTGAGCCCTTTGGCTGACGAGAAAAGGTTTGGGAGAAGAGAAGAGCAGCGGCGGTGGCTTTGCCCCACCGAGGAAGAGGATGGCGGCTGCTTGCCCCGTGCTGGACGTCAGCAAATTCCCCCACCCCACGCGTGTCCCCAGAGCCCAGCCCGCGGGTTAGACCGCAAGCAGAAAGCTGGGCTCCCCGGGAGCGCTTCGGGGACCGGGAAGGGGACAGAGCCAGGAGCACTTTGGGAACAGGGATGATGGAGCTGCCGGGAATACTGGGCTCAGGGCTGACGGCGGCTCCGGGAGCCTCTACCGGCGCCGGAACTGCAGCGCAGCCCCACGTCCCCGGCACCGCGCGGAGAGGAGCCACGGAAAGGCGGAAAAACGCAAGAAGGGGGGTGGGAAAAAAAAACCCACGCAACGCGGACGCCGAGGCGCGCGTGGTGGCGGGCCAGGCTGGCGGGGACCAGCGGCCATGGATGCGGCGACGTGGGGCACGACGGGCAGCGATGCTCTTGGTGGAGCATCTTGGATCCTGCCCTTGCTGGGCGTGTTCAGAGCTACCAGTATCCGGGGTTGGAGCAAGAGAATTCCAAAGGTTCCGGTTCGAACCGTTTTAACGGTTAGAGGTTGGTTTAAGTGGTTTAAAGCAGGATTTGCTTTTGGGTTGCAGTGGCTGGGTGGGAAACGGGGGTGCGAACCTTGTCCCTCCCTGTCCCCGTACTCCACCGGCTGCTTTTTGCAAAAAAAGAAAAAAAGCAGCGAAACGGCCCCAAAGCTGCTCCTTCCCTCTCGGCCCTGGCGGGTCGGAGGGTGGGAAGCGCCGCGTGGCTCTGAAGCGGCTTGAGGGACCCTGTGGCTGTCGAGAAGGACGCCGGTGCTTTTAAATCTATTTATTTGCCTTGTTCTGGCCACATGGGTGAGGAGGGGGAGGACCGTGCTCGGCAGAGACCGGCAATAGCTGATTTGGGCTTCTTGCTGGAATTGCTGGAATGCCCCGCTCTGAGCGGGTCGGGAGATCCCTGCCTTCACCCACAAAAAAATTTTGGTAAAAAAAAGTGCTATGGAGGAGAGGGGTCTGTCCGTTTAAATTCCTTTTAACGGACCATGGGAATTCTTTTAAACATTCGTCAAGCAAAAAATCCGTAGCTTCTTGTATTTAAACTTGAAAAAACGCTCTTTCAGTAAACCAGATTTTTTTTGGCCACGAAATAGCCATATAGTTTGCAATATTTTTGCCAAAGGCTCAAACCACCCCAAAAAAATATGCAAAGATACGCTAAAAACACTTCGACCGGATCTGAATTTAGCCAATTGCTATGCAATCCCCTGTGCTCTGTAGGTAGGATAATTAAATTAATTTTTGGTTGCGTTGGTTATGAAGTCATCGAGTGAAGTATCACAGAGTTCAGCTGGTCTTGAGGCTTAAAACTGTGGCACAGAGCAGCGATGCCTTGTGATAATCCTGATGCTGGTGTCTGGCGGTGCGCGCTGCCGCGGCTATAATATCAAATGAACCCCTCATAAATATACTATCGCAGAGTAAATGAGGAAAAACATTTATTAGGGCAAAAATTACCCATCTCCCCGAAATGAAAACAAATCCCTTTTCGACTGTGCCGGCATTTTTAAAAGGGAATATTTGTCGGAGCGGCTCAACGCCGTATTAATGGCGGGGAGGGGGGAAACGTGGCGGTTCAGCTGTGGAGAGATTGTTTATTTTCCATTTATTTTCTGGACGTTAATGGCAATAAAAGGCAGGGCACCCCCACTAATGGGCTGGGAGACAAAGGGCTGTTGTGCGGCAGCAGGTACGGCAAGTCGGGATGGGAAAAGGATCTGGGGCCGTGAACCATCCCGGGCATCAAACAAGCCCCCGGGTGGGTTGTTTTGGGGGGGGGGGTTTAGCTTTTTTGGGGGGTCGCAGGGCGTTTCCCAACGCTTTCTGGATGTCGCAGCTTGCGCTGGCAGCGAGCGGGTGGTGGGAACTGGTCCCCCCGCAAATCCCGGAGCGGCTGGGGGGGTCGCTGGCGGCTCTGCAGTGCCGGTGATCCGGGTTGGGGAAGGGGCTGGCGTGGAGGAGACCCCACAGCCGCTGCTCCCGTTCCACGGGAGATAAATCCCAATTCCTACCAGGCCCCAGTTGGGTCCGTTCTTAGATAAAATCATAAATAACACCCCACAGCCTCCACGCCTCGCTCGGCTCAGCTTGGTCGAGAGACTTACACGTACAAATAATTTGGGTTTGTTTTGGGGATGGGGTTTTTTTTTTTTTCCGGCTGTCTCGTCCGCGTGGCCGCCGCGCATCCTGTGCCCGCTCCTTTCCTCTCTGGAACCTGTTCTGGGCGAGCGCTTTGTTAATTGGAACAATCTTATTTAAAGGAAGGCGAATTAAAAAAAAAAAAATTAAAAAAAAAAAAATCAGCTGCCAGCTGCCCCCATCGACCCCCCTCCCCAAAAAATGTCATGGCTTCGGCGCTGCCTGCCAGCTGCTGCCCGCTTTTCTCCGCGGTGTGTGCCAGGGCATGAGCTTTCTGCCGGCACCCGTGGGTTTTAGGGGGAAGGAACTGGTTTAACTGGGGTTTTAGGGTGCTGGCTGCCCCCGCTTCCCCCGGGGGGGGGGGGTGGCGAAGGCTGCGCTATCGCGTGGACGGGACGTGGGGGTCCTCGCGGCGGGGACACGCGTCCTGCAGGGCAGGAGGGTGCGGGGAGGCTCCCTCGGGCACCGGACCCTCGGTGCCCCCCGCCCGGCGGCGGCAGAGCCGAGGGAAGGGTGGCTGCGGATGGACGCCGGGTTTTGGGGGTCAGCGTACGACCCTCCGTCCCGCGCCCCCGACCCCGGGGGAGCGTGGGAACCTCTGCGCGAACCCGCGCCCGCGCGGAAGGGCGAGCCGGCCGCGGCGCAGAGCAGCCGGGCGAGCGTGAAGACCCCTCGGTCCGAGCTTCACGCGGCTACGTGACCCTCTCCCGAGGGTTTGGGGTCACCGGGGGCGTGCGTGTCCCCCTCGGGCAGCCGGCGCCTCTTCCCCCGCCCGTTTGCCGAAGTTTAATAGGATTAAGTGATCTCAGAAGCCCTTGTGCGCTAAATCCCAGAGCTACCGCTGGAACCGGGGCGCAAAAACACCCGCGCAGAGAATGCGAAACCGCTCCCCGTGAAATATCGGGCTTTGGTGTAAATTATCCTAAGTTTGGCTTTATCCATCACCCAAGCCGAGGTTTTGGCGTTGCCTCGCGCCAACGAGCTGCTGCGGCCGGAGAAATCGCGGTCGTGTTTGCGGAGACCTCCCTGCGACGGGAGGGATTAGAAAGAAATGAAAAGCCGTGACAACGTTATCAAAACTTATTTATATATAATTAAAGGACGTGTACGTATGACTTCGTTGTGTTCCGAATGATAATTTTTTTTTTTTTTAATTTTCTTTCTAACGGGAGATTAGGAAGAAGCGGGGTACGGCGGACGTAAAGCGAGCGACGGCAGAGATACAGTCCTGTCGGCTTTATAAAAGAGCAGTAACGTGTTATTGGGCTTTCAAAGGTCAATAAATATTGTCCCGAAATTATCCTCGTTGAACCTCGTGGCTGAAATACGCTGCCTGGGTTTGCCCAGACCGCGGCGGCGTGGTCCCGCCGCAGGAGCGGTGTGGGGGGAATCCTTATTTACCACGAGGTCGGAACGCATTCCTTGGGCTGCAGCTTTTCAGAGCGGGGGGAAAAAAGGGTTCAGGCTGAGCCAGGCACGTTTGAGAAGGGTGTTTTGGGGGTTTTTTGGGTTTTTTTTTTTTTTTTAATTTAGGGGAAAACGTGGGGCCTGTTTTGGGGAGAAGCACGTGACCCCCAACCCGGCTGAGCTCAGAGCAACGCTCGGCTTTGCAAGCCACTTTTGGGTTTTATCAGGTTAAAAAAGGTTTCAGCCTCCTGAAGAAAATATTAAAATACATGTTTAAATTGCTGGAAACCTTGGAGATATGTCCTGTCTGGTGCTCCCCTAAGTGACACTCGCTGACTTATTATTTTTTCTTCAGTTTCGGTGCAACGCTCTTGTTCCGAAAACAAATATTAAGTGTAATTTCTACTAAGACTTTTCTCTTGTAAAATTACCCTGATGGGAGAGAGGTTTCCCTGTCTTGTTGCTGGGAAGCCCCTGGCATTGCAGGACCTGGAATATTTAATTTTTTTTTTTTTTTTTCCCTTCCCCTCTCTAAATTCTGTGTATTTGTGACAACAGAAGGTGGTTTGAAATTGCAGCAGGGAGGGAGAAAGAGTGGGGCACGTGGGCGAAGGGGGGTAAAAACCTCCTGGGGGGCTGGCGAGTGGGGTCAAGGGGTTGTTCCGGGGCAGCGATGCCCACGCCGCAGCGCGCCTGGGCGGCGAGGAGCAAGCCAAGGGCTGGCACGAGGGACCGCCGCCTCTGCGAGGGCACCTCTTATGGCCTCTCGGAGCGGAGGTTTCCGGGGATAAACCTTCCCTTTTTGCCGTTTGCAAGAAAAGAGTGAAAACGGGAGGATCCTGGTTCTTGCCTGTGGCTCCCGGGCAAGCGGCAGCAATAATAAGCAGCAATTTATATTTATAAAGATGATTTTTCCATCTTGGAACAACCTTGTTGGGTTTGGTTTTTTTTTTTTTTGATTAAAACTCTGAGTTGGAGATGAAAAGTGGTCTGCGCGTGGCAAACGGCATGAGCCTGGGCTAAATATGAAATACTAGAACACCGCTACCTGTGCACGTGTACGAGCGTGCACGAGCACGTACGTACCCATCCAGGAGGCAAACACAATTGCATTCGCTTCAGTGATGGTTTTATGTGGTGGAGGAAGAACTTTTCATTAAATCTAAAAATTATTCAGGTGATATAAAACGTGCTAGTTTGTGCCTCGTTTACAATAAATGTAATCAAATAGTGGCTATGCCGGCAGGTAAAAAGGACAAACCTAAAGTTGGGGTTTTTTTGTTTATTTTTAAATCTAGCTGTAGTGGTTTTTGAACAGAACTGTGCTACAATTTAAAAAAAATACAATATTTAATCCCTATGGGTATAAATATAGGAGCTGTGGTTAGGTAAGAAAAAAAAAATCATTAAAACCATGAAGTTAATATTAGAGGATCAAGTGGAAAGCTTAAACCACGTTATTTTCCAGGCTTTCCAGTACTTCTGTACCACTGACGGCGCGTTCAAAAGAGGAACGCATTTTATTTTTATATCCTTACTCCAACTTTTTTTGGGGGTGCCACAAGTGTCAGAATACCCGGGGGCCGTTGTTCGGACGCAGCGTCTGCGGGCGATGGACGGACCCGGCGCCGCGCTCGCTCCTGCCTCCGGGACCCCCCTGCCGCGGCGCAGGGTTTGCCGGCAGCGGAGTCAGCTCGGGGGGCTCGCAGGCTTTAGGGCGCTTCTCGAGCTGCTGTTGCTCCCGCGCCGGGATCCCTTTCGCAGCCTTTGCGGAGCGATGTAATCAGCTAAAAGCAGTGGGGTTGTATTTTATTTTTTTTTAATTAAAAAAAAGAAAAAAAAATTACTTTTTTTATCTCCAGGCTATTCAAACCTTTCTTTTGTTCGGTGATATGTTCTCTTGCTGGGTTTTTTTTCCTCCCCACATCACTCTTCTCCCCAGAAGTGAGGGGAGGCAGAGTGGAGGGGGGGAGCCCAGCTCAGGGCTGGGAAGGGGGCAACCTGTGGGGCCAGAGGGGCCCCGACGGGACCCTCCACCCGGGGATTTCCCCGCTCTTTGCAAAGAGGTGCCCCAAACCACCCCCTTCCCGGGTAAAGCACAATGCAAACCAAACAAAAAAACCCCCGTGCTCACTTTGGATATTTGCAATTTATTTACGATTAGCCCCAAATTTAACAGAGATGACAGATTGAAGGGGGGGAAAGCAATTCAATTTAATTATTCTTACATTTCATTAGAAAATGCAAGAATAATGATCGCATCCAGCAGGCAGGGGAGGAAAAAAAGAAAAAAAAAAAAACCACATAAACGGAGAGTTCCCCCTCCCAAATCAGATTATAAAATAAGCTTTTTTTAATTAAATTAGTTGATGCACAGTTGATCAGAGTAACCCCAGATTACAAGCGAAGTAAACAGCACTAACAAACAAATAGAAATAACGAAGGACACGAAGTTAACTCCTCTTCTTCCCCCCCCCCCCTTTTTTTTTTTTTCGGGGCAGCCCCTGGGGGTGCCGGGGGGTCGGGGTCGGGGGCAGAGCCGGGGCTGGGGGGGCTGGGGGGCAGCCGGCTGGCAAAAAGCGACCTGGGGCAAATAATTCGTTTGCAAACAGGGTTCTGCCGGCAGCTAAAAGATCCCTGTTGAACTCGCGAGGCGCCGAGTTGGTTTAACCCGGGTTAAACCCCCAAACCCGCAGAAAAAGGGTCAGTGAGGGGTGGGGGGAGCCCCGAAATGTCTCTCTCCCGCTTTTAGCAGCTCGGGCTAAAAGTGCAGAGCCCGGATCACACCGGCTCGTCCCGCTCTCCCTCGTTTTAAAATATTCATTGGCATGTCTTTTCTCGCCTGTGTTCCCCCCCCCCCGCCCCGCCCACGGAGAAACGCTCCCCGCTTCGTCCCGGGTGGGTTTTGCTCCACTCCAGCCTCCCCCGACGGCTGGGCTGCAGCCAGCGCTCCCACCCGTGGGTGGGAAAGTCCCAAATACCCCCGAATTCCCCCCGTTGCTTCCCCGTCAAACTTCGTTTTCTGCCACTTCTGGCGTTTTTTCATCCCAGCAAACCGGCAAAAAACCCTCTTTAAATTGACTCGATTTTTTTTTTTTTTTTTTTTTCCCTCTCTAAAAGTCGTTCGAGTCGAATTATCTCCTTAAAACCCAGCAGGGGAATTTGGGGTAAAATCGTGTGTTTCGGGGTCTGGTCTCAGCTCTGTGCGGGAGGAAGTGTGAAATCTCGCCTGCCACACGCTCAGACAAAGCCGTCTTGTTACCCGGGATTTGTCGGGTCAAGCAGGATCCCGTTTAAGCCAGTTACTAAATGTAATTCTCTCACTTTGCTTCTCAATTTAGCAAACGGGAAAATACTTTTCTGCTGGGGGCATAAATCATAGTGATCATTTGCCCTCAGAAGTTTAAAAAAAAAAAAAAAAGGGATTTTTAGCTATGTTGTTATTACTGTCGCTAATGTTTGTTCATTTATAGAATGAACAGTATTTGAGAAATGTTTGAGCACACTGAAATGTCAGCGCTTTGTTAGAAATTATTCTGATAAAATATTGGATTTTAAATTACAATTTTGAAAGTCCACATTTGAAACAAAAATAATCTTTAACACGGCTTTTCCAGGGTCCTGAGCTGGTGGGAACCAATTTAGCTCCATTGTGTGGCATCATCCCAGGGTATTTCCTATTATTCTTAGGAATTTGGATTGATTCTTTATTGTGAACTAAACATTTTCTTAGTGCTCTCTTCCCCCCCCCCCCGGAAAAAAAAAAATTAAAAACTCTAAAGGAAAATGTATCAAAATAATAGAGTGTGTTTTCAGATATTTTCAACGCGTACACAGAAATATGAACTCCCAGGTGTGCGGCTGAAGAAGAGTTTTTAAACTTGGGTCAATCCTGCTCAAAACTAGTTTTGATTGAAAAACGATCCTTGAGAGTATCCGGTACAAAAGCTTAATCAGTTATGAAGCTGGCTGAAATTTTCAGAATGTGATTAAAGCAGAAGAGTAAGAAGTGGGACGAGTTTTCACTTTTTAAAGATAAATAGTCTCTTTTCACCCTCCCTGCTTTGGAGAAATTCAGAGCCAGAGCGGCTTATGCAGCAAAGCAATTGCTGCTCCAGGACTTCGCTGTCACGGCAGAGGCGTTTAAATCGCAACCACTTTTGTTTCTCGTTAAGACAAGGGGGGAGAGGGGAAAAAAAACCAACAAACCCCCCCAAAAAACCCCAAACCGAATGGGTTTTGAGAAAGCTTCTTAGAAAAATGCAAGTATTCCTGGGGATTCAGCTGGGTCCTCGCTCCAGCTGGGATTAGCTGCCTAGAACAGGGAAAATACGGTTTTTATCCCACACCCCAGCACCCTGGAGCGCCTTTGGAAGGGATGGGTGCCGGTGCCCGCTCCCCTGGGCCGCGCAAGGTGACGGCCCTGGGCACCGCAGCCCCCTCCACGGTGCAGCTCGGCTTCTCTCCGCTCTCCAGGCATTTTAACCAAATTTCAGGCCCCTCTCCTGGTGTTTCAGGGTGGGTTTTGCCACGGCGAAGGGTTCGAAAAGCTTCAGCGGGCTTTGGGCAAAGGCTTCGCGTCGTCTCTGGCTACGCGTTTCACCTGGCGCAAAGGGCGGCCGCGGCCGTGGGACGGCAGCGAAACTGTTATTGCCACCGCTGAGGATGAAGGCGCTTGTTAAAAAATCTCGCCGGCGAGGTGAAAGCACCCCCGCTTTACCCAAAAGCGGATGAAGGATCATCAATGTATTTTTATTTATTTTTTTTTTTTAACGTGGAAGGTGTCCTTAAAAGCCACCCCGCTCCCCCCTGCCCCCCTCGATTCCCCCACCCTTGCGCGTGGTACGGCGGCCAGCATTGTGCGCCGCTCTCCAGCCCCGCTCGGCCTTTTGTCAGCCCCCTTTTCTGTGTCAATCAGATGGCTTTTGTCAGGTCCCAGACATGTTGTGTCCACACGCACACAAAATATCCCGGCGCAGAGCGTGGGGAACGCGGCGCACATTCAGATCATGCGCTGCACCCTCCCGCGCACGAACACACACACGCGCGGGGTGCGCACGCATGCGAAACAGCCGCCGTGTCCTCCCCAGGGCGGTGGGAATCGGGGTTCGGGGGTGGCCGGAGGGGGGAAGCGGTGAGGGTGCCCGTTCTCAGGGATGCGGCGGGTGTCTGTGCGTCCTCGGGGGCTGTCTGTCCTGCTGGATGGAGCCGGGGGGCTGCTGGCACTTCTCTCCCTCACTTCGAGGTTTTCCCCCCTGTTGTTTTTTTCTCCATCCGTTGTTTTAAGCTGTTTTTCCTTCAGTTTTCCCCCGTGTTTCTCAAGCGCAGGGTGAGGTTTGATTGAATCCTCAAGTTGTTCCTAGGAAATATGTATTTTACAGCACTTTTTGTGAGTTCTTCTGTAATTAGTGGTGCCAGGTGACAGAGAAACCACAACTTGCATTCGAGGGGACGACGACACCCTGAACACCCATCCCGTGTCTCTTCCCCCCCCACTCCAGACTCCTCTCCATCCTTAGCTGCCCAAACCTCTGCGGCTCAGAGGGCAACTTTGGGCTAAAACCTCTCTCTTTGAGGACTCTGACAGCCTCTCCAGCACAGGGCAGGGCTGGGGACCCACAGAGAGGGGTGGCAGCTCTTTTCCTTGGCTGCTGAGATGCGGCCATTTTCCACCTGGCCCCTCATAGCATGGTTCCTGCTGGCTCACCAGCTGAGAGGAGGCTTTTGCCCCGTCCCCGTGGTGCTGCCATAACCCCAGGCTGGCCTGGGCCTGGTACAGCCATAACCCCAGGCCAGACTAGGCCTGGCCAGGCCCCTCGGTCTCCTAGCAACCGCTCAGGCCTTGATGGCGCCCGCAGGCCTTGGTGGCACCACAGGCCTGTCAGGGGGAACGAGGGACGGAGAGGAGGCAGGAGGACAGCATGGGCTCTACACGTGTAGAGGAAGGCTGTTCCAGGAAGCCTCTTCCAGGCTTTACGTGTGGAAGACCTTGCAGCAGCAGCCGCTGCCGCCCTCCCCGGGCATCAACAAAATGGCGGCAGGGGCTCCCAAATGGCGCCGCCCGCCCTTGCGGGGCCCGGCGGGGAAGGCGCCGGCGCGGTGCCAGGGCCGCTCCGGAGGGCACAATGACTGGCACATAACGGCCCCTTGCCGCGGCCGCCCCTCCGCCGCGGCAGTGCCAGCTGTAGCCCCCCTCCCTCCGCCTTGGCACGGGCAGGCGGCCCCGCCATGGCCGCCTCTGAGGAGGATTAAGGCCGCAGTTGTGTCTCCCTCTTTCTTTCCCCCTCAGTGGCTGAGAACAGGAAACGTGAACCTATCTGAGACTAATTGACTTGCAAATTAATCGTTTGTCCCTGTGCCTGATAATTAGTGCTAACGATTTTTACACCCCCCCTTTTTGCTCCCTCCTCCGCCTCCTCTTTATTTTAAAGGGGGCTGTTTTCCCTTTCTTTTTCTTCTCCCTCTCCTTTTTTTATCCACCGCCCACACCAGTTCTTCCCTAAAGCCTCCCCAGCTGCCTCCCACCGTTGTGGTGGGGATGGCACCAGGTTTGGGGGCGAAGGAGCCTGGCAGGGCGGCTGCCCCGCTCCGGCACCCACAGCTGCTTGTTTGCTTCCCACGACTCGGTGCCAGCCTCCACGTCTGCCCGTGAAGGACAATAAATGGGGCTGGGAGAAGGGGGTCAGGAGTTTGGGGGGCTGCAGAGGGGCTGGGAGACAGGGGAGCGGGGCTGCCTAGGGACGTGCCGTTGCTTTAGAGGTGGCTGCAGCCAAAGCTGCGGTTCCAAACTTCCCAAATACCCAGGAAACGGGTTTAAAAGAAAATTAAAAATCAGTTCAAAAGGAAGCAAAGGTTGGGTTGGTTTTTTTTTTCTCCAGCCTTCTTTCTTCCGCTCTCTTTATTCCAGGGATAGATCTCATTTTTACAAGTTGGAAGAGGTGTTTCTCCAGAAGGAGGGGAGCTCAACACGGGTGTTTGAGGCTGGTGATTGAGATCACTAGCGTTGGTTGTCGTGGCTTTGTCCTAAAGCCTCACCTGAAACCCGGCTGCTGCAGGGGATGGACAATGCTGCTGCGGGACCATGAGGTTAATGTGGGAGATGGGTGAAAAAGTGGGTTTTGCGGTCATTTTTGTGGTCTGGGGCCTCTGGGCGCAGCCCAACGGGGCTTGTTCGTGCCTGAGCTCGGGAGCAGCTCAGGGCTGATGGGAGAGAATGTGTTCAGTTCGATGGCGATATATCGATGGGAAATCTGGTTTTGTTGAAACCAACACATTTTACTGGAATATTTCCCTGTCAGCAGCAGAACAACCCTGCTAATATATTACTCTGATGCTTTTACTGAGGGCTGGTAACAAAAACCGCCATAAAGTACCTTTACTTTGGTTGTTTCATTTCAGTAGACTTTTGCTGTGTATCGTATCTCTAGTGAGACTATACTATGGAAATAATTGAAAATTCTGTATGTAATTGTCATGTTTCGACACAATTCAAACCGAAACGCTTTGATGCTCCTACACTGGAATTCTTGAGAAATTACGTAGCAAATTTAATTTGTTTTTTTCCCTCTTTAGTTAGGAGGAAAAGATGTCGGGTGGGGGGGATGCATTGGGGTGGAGGGGGACCCAAACCACAAAGGTGTTGAGCTTTCCTTTTCCCACGGGGTTTGCATCCTTCCAGTGCCAGGCGAGGCGGGAGGTAAAACAGCCCCTCTGTGCCCACGCTCAGGACCCCGACCAGCCCTCGGCCCCTGGCCCGAGGCAGAGCCAGGGTCTGTCCACCCTCGCCGTTCCTGACCACGAGTCAGGCTGCGGGCGGCAGCCCCGCGTCCAGCCGTCCCACCGCTTCCCTCCAGCCACGAGGCACTTCTTCCTCTGGTGCCCAACCGTTGATAATTAAAGGGATCCTTTTCTTTGCAGCTCTCCTCCCCAAATGCTCCTGGTGCCTGACACAATTTGTCAGCCGTACCCCCGCTGTAATCCTATTTTTGCCCCCCCTCCCTGCCCTGCTTTGTGTCCGGGGCTCTCTTCGCCTCTCGTTTTGCGGCTCCTGCTGCTCAGGCATTGCGGGTCCCCCTTCCCTTGGAGCCGGGAGTCTATAAACCCCGACGATGCTCTCAGCCTCCGCGCTCGTGAACTTGGTCTGTTTGGTTTGACCAGAGTTAATTGCGCACAAACTCCGGCCCTTCGGCACACAGAGACTCTTTGTTCTCACAAGAATCACTTGCCCTTCGGGGTCGCTGCGGCCGTGACCTGCCGTCCCCGAGGGTCGCTCCGCCGACATGCACTGTCAGTTTGATCCCTGCACCGTGGCGGAGGGTGGGATGGTGCAGGTTGCTGCGGGGAGAAAGCCGAAACGGGAGCCGGAGGGGCAGGGAGGAGGCGTTGGAGGGGCCTTTTGGGTCAGGCTCTTGAAGTAATGTGACGATTAGCGATGATTGTTGAGCTTTATGGCTGGGGAGGGGGAGAGAGGGTGAAAGAGATGTTAGGGGTGGATTAACCCCCGTCAGACCTGTACAAGAGGTTTCCCAGATTAAATACAAGTTCAGTGGTCTGTAAATGTTCCCCTTTCGCTGGGGTGCTTTGCCAGAGCGGCTCTGGAGTTAATGAAAGCTCTGCAGCTTGTGTTCAGGGACTGTTCAGGACGGCATCTCAGCTCCCGCTCCTGCTTGCTGGACCCACATCCTTTCAAAGGGAGGTCAGGCTTAACTCCCCTGAACTAACACCCCTGTGTCTTCGGAGTCCTGAGCCCCCAGGTGCCAGATTAACCTGGGTACTTGATTCCTGCTAGCTTTCCAAGCTGCTCAGAAGCATCCAGCAAACTTTTATGGGGCTCGTGGTCCCTCCAACAGGCTTTGGGTGATGGTCCCATGCGTTTGGTGCTGGCACCGTGGGGGTAGAGGCTGCACCGGCCGTGGCTGCAACGTGCCTGGTGCTCCGCGGCAGCAGCGGCCCCAGGGTCCTGGGTGAAATCTGGTGCTGCTCAGAGCAAGTAGATCAGTCAGGGACAAGGCACTTTGCTCTCCTGCCAGCTCAGCTTTGCGGAGGGGCAGGGCTGACTGTGACGGCGGGTGCTGGCACTGGTGCCAGTGCTGGGAGAACTCATCCTGGTGGAGGGCTGGAGGCAGCATTGAGGGCTCAGTGGCCCCGGGGCAGGACTGAGACCTCCATAAAGACCCTTTCTGACCTGCTCCGCTACCCAGCCACATCCTTCCCTGCTGCTGCTGGGGAAGGCAATCCCCTTCCTCTTCAGCATCCTTCAGGCTGCACCTAAGTGAGACCAAGAGATGAGTTACGGCTCATTTCAGAGGGTGAAGGGGCTGAGAGCCGGCAGCAGCAGCGGGAACGATGCCCTTCAAAGCTCTCCCGGTGGCAGCGGGCCCTGGGTGCTCGGCAGTGCTGGAGGGGACGTTCCCACTGGCCATCCCGTCCTCGGGTCCAACTCAGGGCTTGGGCAGGTGGCAACGGTGGTGGAGGTGGCCGGCCCTGCGCAGACCCCTCTGTGCTGAGCAGGGTGGGCTGGCGAGACGCTGCCTGGAGGCAGTTTCCCAATCCTGCGCACCTGGTACTCCGTCAATGCAGCCACTTGGCTAAATGTGGGTCATTGTAGGAGGGTGCAGCCACTCGAGCAAACAAGCCTCAATTGCCCACTGATTGGGGTGGCTGAGAGCACCATCGCTGAAATTTCTGAGGGGGGAGGCATTAATAATCCCCATTCTGTCTCTGCAGCCCTTGCCCCCTTGTTATTTCCCTCTTTGTGTCTTAATTTGGCCCATTATTATTATTTTATAAAAGGGCCTTTTCTCCACCCCCTCCCTCTTGAAGACACTCCTTAGACCGATGGGAAAATGGCAAGGAATAATTATGAAAAACATCAGTGGAGAGAGGGCCATCTGAGAGGGATTAAAGGATTACAATTAAAACTCATTTTAGGGAGGTGATGTGACATTAGCGTTTTCATTCTTCCCCCCCAGCCCCCCTTCCCCAAACACCCTCCAGGCTATCTGGGTCTAAGTTGATTAAATGACAAACTCCAGCTCAGAGGGAAACAACAACAAATTAAAAAGAGAGTAAAATGAAAAACAACAACCCAAAAATGATTTGCAAAATTAAGTGAAAACGAGGTCACTGAGAATGACCGAAAGTCTAGCAGCAGCTGGAAATGGGGTGGACAAAGCCCTCGCTGCTACTAGCAGGTTTCTGATAGCAGGAGCATCTCCCCTCTGCCTGGTCCAGCAGGCAGGTGAAGGTGTCTGAAGGTCTCTCCTCCAGGATACGGCTTGAGCGTTAATTGGGGCTGTGGAAATGTCCGCTTTTGGCAGGTCGCATTGCAGCCTTGGTGCTCGCCATCGTGTTTGTCAGCCCTGGGGTCCGCCGAGGCGACACAGGGCTCTCGCTTCGGGAGAGCCTGCGCTCTCCCTCCCACAGCCCGCAGCAGATTTGCAGCGGGACAGGACACCCTGGGGAGGTGGCACCCGTGCCGAAAGGATGCTGGGGCAGCTTCTGCCTCGGCGTAGCCCTGTGGCCCATTTTCTCAGCTCCTGGGGCTGCTCAGGCTCACACTTCGCAGCTCCTACTCGTGGCTGGAGCCAGCCGGACCCTGCCTTGCCACTCGGCCGGGGCTTCGTGCTGGCTGCGGCATGGTTCCCGGGGCTGGAGCTGTGCTCCGGCTCTCCCCGAATAAAGCAAAGCAGAGGAGGATGCCTGTGGCGCAGAGACCCTCCCTCTCTCCTCCTCGTCCATCGGGACGCACCCAGATTTCTTCCCGTTCCTCCTCTGGCGTGGAGAATCCTGATGGGGCTCCCCAGGACGGGAGCTGCTTAGTGCGTCGTTAAAATTCAGTGCCGTCGTAAACCGGGGCGGTGGGAAAGGCAGCGTACTCGGAGAGGGCTGCTGTGGGGAGCGGAGCTGGCATTTCCAAATGGAAGTGCACGGCGAGCTGGGACTTTATTTTGGTAAAGAAAACAAATTCTAGGATGATTGCTGGCCATTTCAGGTTATGAATCCTGGGATGGAGGCTTTATAAAATAACCATGTCTGTAAATCAAATGATTCTGATGACGTGGACACCTAAACCCATGCTGACAGCCTCGTTCGAAGCGGGGGATGACGGGAAGATGCGCGGGCAGAGATGCGCGGCTCAGACTCTGCGATTCACGGTGCTTAGGAAGTTTTGGCTGCCGGTATCTGAGCTATGGGGGCCCCGATAGCGGTGGTGGGACTGAGTCCACGTCCTGCCCTGAAAGCACAGATCTTACTGCATCAACTAAAATCACAAAAGCCTGCCGGCGCACGGCCCGGCAGTGCGTTTCCCCCGGCGTGTGCGTTTCGGCAGCGCACGCGGCTTTGGGCATGCAGGTCGGGAGCAGAGAGGAGCTTCTCTCTTCTCCATCCTCCCGTTTTTCCGGACAAAGGGGTCGGGCTGCAAACCCAGCCTCTCCCCTTTCGCCTCCACCCCGCAGCCTGGCATAGCTGGGCATCCCATCACGTGGGCGCGCACGTGGGCGCGAGCGCTCATCACGTGAGATGCCATATAGCGTCTCATATTGGGAGGCAGGGAGAGCTGCGAAAAGCTTAATGGAAGGGAAACTCCCCCTCCTCCCCCCCCAGATCCAGCCTATTTTTTTTCCCCCCTCTCCTTTTGTTTCTGATTTCCGGAACTATGCGGCAAAGCGAAGCGTGGGGAGAAGAAAGAGGCTGAAGAGAGCTGGCATCTGGCAGGGAAAAGAACAAAATAGAGCGGGGCTTTGCTAGGCAGGAGCGGCGAAGGCGGGCGGTTCGCAGGGTCCTCTCTGCCTCGTCGGCAGCGACCGCCCAGCATCTGGGCGAGCCCCGGGAAAATTCAGGGTCTAAACACGGGGCAGGCTGCCCGGCAGGTATAAACTGGCCCAGAGCTCGCTGGTTAACTGCAGCGGAGTCGTCAGCCCAGCGGCTTGAATTTTAGCCTGCCCACGGGCGCCTTCCTGGCTCCCCCGGTTCACAGCATCTATCTCTTGGTCTCCCTCCTGCCATAAGCTTCATCCGCCCCGAGCATCCCCAGGCGCGCGGGTAATTCCCCAAGGACACGCACGGCACCTCCCGCCCAGCGGCGAGAGGCTGGTGTGCGGTAACCCGGCTCTGTCCTCCGCTCCATTTGCGAAAGGGAGGCGGTCGAGGTGGGGGCGATCCCGAAATGATCCCCCCCGAAATGATCGCAGCGGCGCGCTTCTTTCTGCGACATCCCTTTTACAGTCGGGGCTGGGACATGCCTGAATATATTTTATTCCTGTTTTTTTCCTCTGTCCCGGCCGGTACAGAAAGAGATCTTTGCATACAGACCCAATGAAGATAATATTAATTAGGTAAATTAATTAGGACCGAGATGCAGTGTTTTCCCCCTGAGGAGGAAATACAGTAAACTCCATTTTTGAGAGCTGTTTATTCAGCCAGGGGGGCCGAAGTGGTGTCAAAGCTGCCATTTTCAAGGTCCTTGTGTCCCTTCCGCGCCGCCCCAGAAAGGGAACAAAACTCTGTTGACAGCGAAATCTCAGCGGGAGCCCCTGGGCTGAAGGGCACGGGGAAGCGAAGTGGAAAGGGTGCCAGGTTTCCGAGCGCCTGGAGGGAACGGGCTTTGGTCTCCGGCATCTCAATGGGCCGGGGAAAGCAAATCAGCCCTTTCAAGGCCGACGGCGCAGCTCTGGGACGCACGCACCGGAGACCGTGTGCCGTTGGCAGCGGGGCAGGGGGAGAGGGCCTGGGTGGCCGTGGCAAGGGCGAGGGGACGAGAGCTACTCCGGGGCCGAGAGCCGGCGGCCGCGCTCCCGCTCCCACCCGTCCCACCTCCTCGGAGCGCGCCGAGAGGTGCCGGGACCTCCTTAGCCCGGTGCGTCAGCAATAGCCCAAGGAGGCTGCTCGCGCGGGGCACCCGTGGGTGTTTCTCTCTCTATTTTGTGTTCTTTGCGACGCGCGCGGCTCTTCCCTCCCCGCCAGCACGGTCACAGCGCGTACGGCGAAGGAGTGCCGCTGCGCCCTGCTTGCTCGCTGACCCTCTTCCCGCTCTGGCCTTTGGTTTCCCAGTTTTTAATTCGTTCCTCCCTGAAAGCGTGCGACCAGGAGAGCCTGGCCCCAGCCCACGCGCTTGCTCCGGTGTCTTTCCCGGGCACGGTGTGGTTTCGAGCGGGTCAATACCCTCTCCGAGACACGCGGTGGGACGGACGGGTGCGCGGCCGCCGCCGAGCGTCGGTGGGTTGGGTTATTTTCACGCCGGGGGCTGCTGGATCTCCTCGAGGGGAGCGGTGCCGATTTTGCCGGCTCTTCCGCAGCCTCTCCCGGCCCCGCGCTCTGCCCACAGCACCATGTCCCGTCGGCATCGCTCCGGCTCGCAGGGCCAGTGCATCCTGGGAATTTCCTTCCCCGGTGCCAGAATACCTTCACCCCAAGCCCGCCCGTGCAGACGATCTTCCATCGTCATATTTAACCCCCCCTCGCCGCCACTGACCAAAACCAGGACGAAAGCGGCGTTCTTTTATTTTTTTTTCCTCTCTCTTTCTTTTTTTAATGGCGTTTCATTAGCCTCCGAATCAGACGGGCTAAACAATGGCGTCCTGTCAGCGATGGGCTTTCGTGCTGATTTCATCTCCTCTCTCATCCGTATGCAAACCAGCCTCCAGCAGGCTTTGGCCATGCCATGGAAACCGAGGTGCAGACCCGGAATGGGGGTTCTCGGAGTGAGAAATCTCCTGTTCGCTTTTTCCCATTTGCATAATGCAACTTTTCTTCCCCCAGACACTGAGGCGCTTTGTTTATAGAGAGCTGAGAGAAAGGGGGATGCCGGGGACAGAGGAGGACCGTGGGGAGGGGGGAAGCACCCGGTGGGAGTGGGGAAGAGGAGGGCAGCTCTCGCAAAAGAAGAACGCGCGGAGAAAAGCGCGGGGCGACTGGAAGGGAATATATATGAGGATGGGGACTGGGAAATGGGGCCGGGCCAGTTCCCCGTGATCCTGGGACCCGCACGCTCCTTTGGCCTCTCTGTGCCAGCCGAAGGGCGTCGGGGGGACTTGGCGTGGCTGAGGACCCAGCTGGGAGCCTGGGGCCGCGCTGAATTAAAGCCGGTTGTCATGATAATGCCCCCCAGAGGAAGCAGGAGCCTTTTCAAGCCCCGCATGAAATACCTCAAAGGGTTTTGTGCGAGAAGCCCCCAAGAACCTCCGCTGGTGGAAAGGGAAGGCTGCGGAAAGGGAACGGTGACCCGCAGGGCACGCGGGAAGGTGGCTAAGGGACAGCCAGCAGAGCGGAAGGACCCGGTTGTCCTGGGCGGTGGGGAGAGAAACTGGGGGGGGGACACGACGAAATCATCCCGGATTTATTCCCTAGGGTGTGCGGGGCTGGGAGGTAGGGAGGCTAAGCTACGGGAAATTGCGGTCCGATCCTCTCCCTTGAAACGTGGCAAACCCCAAGGTTGCAGGGGGGTGAAGGGATCGGATGGTCCAGCCCTCACCGGTGCCTCCGGTTCCTTGGAGCTCTGCTGCGAACTGGCCGTCCGCTTCTCTTTCGCAAACCAGTTTGAGATCTACTAACGGAGGGGGCGAGGGGTGGCTCTTACCGGTCTCATCACCTCCACCGGCTGCGCCTCCTGAAAACGAACCCTGGTTATTGCTGGGAGCAGCCTGGCTGACAGGGTGTTTGATCTCTGAATTGGATGGATGCACGTTTAATAGTGATAATAATAATAATAGCAATTAAATGTATTAACAGGTGACGGCTGGCAGACGTGAAACCGGCAGTTAGCAGTATTTTAGGGTATGTAAAAATCCCTGCAAGTGATTTGCAAATGAGGTACAGACAGTAAAGCAGGCGGGAATGGGGATATTTTTGGGGGGTTTGCCTCAAAGTGGGGCCACTCTGTTTTTAAGGTGCTTTAGTGCAAGTTGGATGTACAGGCATCCGCTACAGAGCGAAAGTCTCCTGTTGGTACCATAAAAACGTTGATCGATGCTCCGAAATGTGGGAAGCTTCACCAGACCCAGAAAAGTCCTGTAGGCAGGGCCAGTAAAACTGCGGGCAGGAGCCTCGGTGATTCACGGGCTCCTGCCTGCACGTGGAAATTGCACAGATTTAGGCTGGAATTGGTTCAAGCCCCACTTGTGCCGTTTGTGCTTTGGGGCTCTGGTTGCACATGGGACCAGACGTTTCTCCATCCCCTTTAAAGAGCAGCTGGGATCCATCTTGGGTGATCTACGGAACGTAAAATATTAAATATCTACCTGTGGGCAGGAAAACTCTGCAGCCTAATCTCAGCATCTGATCGGTGCAGTATTCCGGGATGGGGGAAAAGTGAAAAGAAAAATATTAGTGCTTTGGAGGATTATGCTGTGGCTCCGCAGAGTCCCTTTAGCCAGCAGTAATACCCACCCTGACATCCATCTCAGGTGCAGCGGTACCGTCGTGTAGCGCGACTCCGCATCGCTGACGTACCGCGTGGAGCGGCTGGGATGCTGCTAATGCTCTGTAAAAGGGGTGGGGACTTTGAGGCGGCTGATTTGGGGCTTTTTCTCTTTGTTCTTAGTCTGGTTTCTGCAGAAAATGAGATTTCTGCCATCGCAAGGGTGCATCTGTCATTCCTCACCTCTCTCCCAGGAACTTCTGAAATGGGACGACTTCGGCCCCATTTGGCTCGATGTCGGTTTTTGATCCCCCAGTCTGTGGGAACTGCTTTGGGCCTTTAGTTATATTTGTTTTTCAGAAGCTCCTTTCTACTATTGACTCCAAAAAGCCGTTTTTACTTGAACGCAAAAGACTGGTGAAGGGCTGTGACCCTTCCCTTTGGGCAGGGAGAGGAGAGGGGGCTGTGTGGTGGGGGTTTGCCGGGGTGCAAACTGCAAATGCTTCTGCCCAAGGCATCCGAGCATCTCAATCCAAGGAGACTTCAGCCCAGACGGGCTTTTCTGAAGGAGCCTCACACATCTACAGGCGGTGCCTGCCTGCTCCTGCCCACGCCGAGCCAGAGCTGCTCGCGGAGTCGGGCAGTTGCCCGTCGTGGCAGCCTTTGGGCAGCGATGTGGGAGGAGAGGAAGGAGCAGGCTGTGATTAAAACACTCGACGTGGGTGTAAACTGCTTTGCGGGTGGCTCGTGCCGGGATGGGAAGGGGCAGTCCGCCCGCGGCGGGTCCCCCCCGGAGCAGGGAGAGGGCTTCCCGGCATCGCTTCCACGCTTGCCCTCCCACCCTCCGGCCCGCCGGTCATGCCAATTTGTCACCAAGCTGGGATTTCAATTAAAGCCCGAAAGGAAGGGTCAGGGGTTATGCAAACACGGTGGTAAAGGCCACTCGCCTGGAGGGCTTTCCCGGGGCCGCGGGTGCTGGCCCCTTGCTTTACACAGCCCCGATTGACCCGGGCTGAGGGCCGGCATTGTTCCCCGCGCTCCGTTCACGAGGCAGTTTGTCAATAAAATTGACCTCTCGGCTCCCAGGGATGCTGCCGCCTCCTCTTCCTCCCTCTGCCGCCGGTTCGGCCGGAGCGGAGCCGACGGTCCCTCTGTGGTCTTCGCACCCCGGGACGTGCCGAGGGCGAGAGCAGGGATGGGAGCAGGACGGCCACGTGCCGCAGGGCAGCGATCGCGGCAGCTGCTTCTCTCCGCGTCGGGTCGGGTTTTTCTTTTAATGACCGGTCTCTGCCCTTCGGTCTGTCGCATCCGAGGGCCGTTTCCAGCCGGAGCGCTCGGAAACGTCGTCACGAGCAGCCGGTTCGTTCGTCCTCTCCAGATCTCGTTCTTCTCTCGCGGCCGTGCGCTCCCGCTCTTGCAGCCGCTCCCGTGAGCGTCCCGTGATGGTTTGCTGCCCATCGCTGCGTCGGGGCGACGCAGGGACCCGGAGGTCTTCTCCAGCGGCACCAAGCCCCGTTGTCCCTCCCAACCAACGCCGAAGCCCCACACAGGGCAGCGTGTGGGGCTACCGAGCCACGTGCCCGCCGGCACGTCCGCCTGCTCCGAGCATCGTCCCGCTTTCCGGGTAGGCGCGAGGTTTCCCGGTGGGTTCGGGCGGTGGGGTTTGCACGGGGGGCTGCTCCCGCGTGCTAATTGTGCCGGGCAGCGCTGCAAACAAGCGGTGCTTGAACCTGCGAGCCCGAGGAGGCCGTTTCAGCCGCAAGATAAATGGATATCGCGGAGCAAGTGGCAATTAGCGTGGGTAAAGAGCCCCTTAGTGACTGTCCCTTACATAACACCTTTGTTCCAGGCCCTTCACTTCATACTCAGTTTGTAAATAAACTTGACTCCCAGTTTTACTGGGGCCTTTATTCCCTCTTTATTTTACTTTATTATTCTTTTAACCCGGCGAAGAACGAGCCAATTGTTCGCCCGCGGGGAGACGCGGCGCTTTGAGGCGCTGCCCGGCCTGGCGTTGCCCGCTTGCCCCGAAACGGGCGCCGGCAGCAGCGAGCAACAGAGCCACCCACGCGGCCGCCATGCCAGCGATTTTAATTGCTTTGCCCCCACGGACGGCGCCCGGAGGCTCATTACGCTGCCGCCGATGAATGAGGGCCTGAAAGCGGAGCTTCGTCATTGCAGCGGGTCGAAGGCGGCGGGCGATTTGGGTGAGGGGTGGCTTGGCACAGGGGCTGAGCTCTGCCCCCCAAGTTTGGGGTTGGGGAGGGAGCCTGGGGGACTCTGGATCGGCCCCAATGCAGGGACCCGTCGCCCATTCACGCCGTGGCCTCGCTGTCACCCTATAACCCGCGGGTCCCGCACCCACGGGTGGCCTCGCTCCGCGGCGCGGCGGGACGTGCCTCGGCGGATGCGCGGTGCCCGGTCGCGGGCTCCGGGCAGGCTGCAGCGACCAGGGCTCCGTCGCTTTTAACCCTTAACCCGCGCGCCCGAGCTGCGCTGGGCTTTTGCCACGTCCTTTCCCGCAGGGCAGGGGCTGCTTGGGGAGCTCTCGAGACGTTGAGTGCCACGAGCCGCGGCTCTTCCTCCGCCGCCGGCTCTTCCCTTGCGGCGGCGCCGCGCCGGCGAAGCCGCTGGCCACCGCTCTTTGTTTGGCGCGGGGACGGTCAGGCCCCTGCTCCTCTCCCGAGCCTTCCCTCTCCCATCTGGCGCCCATTATTAGACGCGTGCACCAGCCTCGTCTGCCACGGAGCTTTACAGGTGTCGCTCGGATAACGATTCACACTCTAACGAAGGTGGGAAAGATGATTAGCCGGCTTCCTATGGAACAGCACACGGCATCAGCTGTTCCCGGCGGTGGGGAGGAGGTGGGGGCTGCGAGGTGTAAGGACACGTACGCCGGCAGCTCCGGGAGCCCAGGCTTTGTCCTGCCTCTCATTCCAACGCACTCCCGGGCACCTCTTTGTGTGCCTTAGTTTCCCCAGCTGGAACGGAGAGATGTTTTTATTGCTTCTCCTCGTGAAACACCCTCCGAGCAGCTGATTGAGCTCCTGCATTAGCAGGAGGGGATTTAGGCAGGTCTCTTGGCAGCTGGGAGAGGGCAAGGGAGCTGGCGGAGTCGGGGGTCTCCGGGGACAAGGCTGGCGGAGAGAGGGGGGAAACGTGAATTAAATGAACCCCCCGGAAGCAGAGATGCAGTGCGGCGCGTCTGGAGCGTGTCCCGCAGGCTGCGAGAGCCCCACGGCGTGGGGAAGGGGTCCCCGGTGCCAGTGCGGCGCAGGCAGGGCTTGCTCCAGGCAGATGTGTCCGTGCCCTCCCCTGCCCGCGCCGCGTTGGCAGGGCCCTGGGCTTTTCCTGCTGCCGTATTTTAAATAAAGACTTGCATAGCAGGCGGGTCCCGGCATCCCTGAGCCTGGCGCACCGTGCACCCAGGCCCTGTGAGCTGGCAGAATTTCTTCTCCGGCTCTTTCCACGTCTCGAATGCTGTTTGAGAGAGAGGCGAAATGGGAAAATGAGACTAAAATGAGCTTTTCTCAGCTGTCCTTTGCTCCGGTCTCGCGGTACATCTCCCCGCGTCAGGCTGCGACCTGAGGCTGAGCCCCGCTTTGAAGAGTGACGGAGCAGAGGGCTCCCCGCCGGGCTGGGGAAACCGAGGCACGAGCGGTGTCTGGCACCCAAAGCACCCTCGAAGCAGAAGAGGCGTGAAGGCGGGGTGCTCGCCCAAGCTCCCCGTGCCCCGCTGGGGCGCGATCGTCACCCAGCCGCCGCCGCGACCTGCCTGTCCCAGGAGCTGCGGGCAGCGCCGGCGCTGCCTCTCCCTGAGCTAGCGGGGCCGGCGGGATTATCTGCTTAGCCGCACCATCTGTTCACCAAACTGCCATCATTATGTTCAACTTGGGAAGAAAACGGCCCCTACAGAGAAGCAATTTGTTCGCTGACTAAACCTTTCAGGCTCTCGCCATCCGAAGCTACCCTCGCTGCTGCCCGGGCGAGCTCTCTGCTCGCGCCCGGCTCGCTTAAACAATCTGCGGGAAGAGTAGCGGCGTGCGAGCCGGTCGCGCTGGTAAATGGGAGCGGGGAGGGCGCAGGGCTCCCCTAATCCGATTACTAAACATAACAGTCTTTCAGAGGGGCCGGGGGGCCGGGCGAGGGGAGGAGGAGGGAGGTCCGTTTCACACCCGACCCCTGCGTCTGGGGGTCTTGCAATGATCTCACTGCAGGGGCTTTTCTTCCCGTCGCAGTGGGTTGCTTTTGAAACGTGCTGCGAGGAGATCAAAAAGGGGAAAGGGGCTGCCTGGGAAAGAGGAGGAGAGGGCTGGGAAGGAGCGGAGGTGGGAGGGGGTGGCATGGGGCTGGGGGTGAGCCCTGCGCCCCAGGCTGGGGGGGCTGATTGGAGCTTGGCAGCCCCTTGCTGGAGCACCAGCCCTCGTGCCGCTTCTCCCTCTTGCATCCTTCCTCTGCGACGCAGCACCGGGGAGCGGTGCGTGCCACGGGGCCGGGGGCACGCGGGACGTGTCCTCCCCTATGAGCTGAGCGTGGAGTGGGGCTGGGGTCTCTGCACGGAGCGGGGGCAGCAGGAACCCTCCCCAGTGCCTGCGGTGGCAGCAGGAACGGAGCCGCGTGGCCCGCTTCCCTGTGCCTTGTCGTGGAAACGCAGTGGCACCGGAGCGTTCGGACAATGTGTTGATTTCACCAGGTTTTCCAGTGAACAACTGAAACTGGAAAAGTGGAAGTGATGGTTTGACTTCTATCAAAGTGAGAGGTTCCGGATTTCGGCTGTGGAGCAATGCTTCAGACTCCAAATTTTCTGTAATTTGATTTAATTCCAGTTAGAAAGGATAAAGAGCCCTGTTTAAAAGTGACGTTTTATGGTCAGCTTGCAACCAAATGATTTTTATTAATTTTTTTTGCATCTCTGATGCAATCGTTTAAAAAAAAAATCTACATGTTTCAACAGCAGCAGGTATTAAAACATGGTCCCGAATGTGGCCATGGATAGCAAACCGCCCTCCCCAAACCTCGCTGGGCTGGCCCTGAAGCCCCTGTCCCCTCTGCGTGGGACGGGGCTGTGGCCCCCTCCCCTGGGGACGGTGCTGGCAGCTGGGGACACCTCCACCCATGGGAACCCCACATGGCGAGTGCCGGAGTCTGGCACTGGAGGTGTGAAAGCGTCTGGCAGCCACCCCTGGGCTCGCGGGAGGTGGGTCCCCCCAGGCCTCCTCCCTCCAGGGACCCCCGGCACGGCCACCGGCGCCCCTCCGGGAGCCCTTTGGGGCTGTGCCCCTGCACCGGGTGCTGCAGGACCCCCCCTTGGCTTCACTCAAGCTGCCACATTTCCAGGGTGCTCGAACTTGCTGCCGCCGGGCAGAAGGTTTGGGGACCGCTGCCTGCACGTGGGGCGGGCAGGCAGGGTGAGACCCCCTCAGGGGTTGGGCTATGTGGAGTCGGGGTGCTGGGTGCTGCTGGGGGTCTTGGAAAGCAGGGGGTCCTGGGGGCTGCAATGGCCAGGGGAGCATCCCTCTCCCAGTGGGGAGCACTTTCCTGTTTTGAGGAGGGGGCTTTTCCTTGGCCCCCGTCCCTGGTGCAAGGTGATGAGTGGTAGGGGGAGGGCAGGGGTCACCCCTGTGCTGGGGACCCTGGTGTCACCCTGCTCTTGCCCCTGGGTGCTGGCTGCTCCGGTGGCTAAGGCTCCCGGAGGGTACCCCCCCCTCGGCGGGGGGACGACGACGGGGATGGAGCAACCCATGAAACCCACCGCATGGGTCTTTAGGGTGAAGGGGGGTCCTGGGCGCTTTGCTTTCCTCCCTGGAAGGAAACCTGAAGGAAACTCAGCCAGGGGCCGCGTGAATTCACTGGCAAATCCTGAAGCTACAAAAAAATCTACGGGTTTTAATTGTCGTGCGCAAAAGCGTCTGTAGAAAGTCTTCGCGGCTTTCCGTGGGGCCTGGCGCGCCCCTTTCTCGACACAGCCCCCCCCATTGCCTTCCTCTCTTCGGAGAGCGGTAGATGGGGAAACTGAGGCACAGAGCAGAGGGGGGAGGCAGCTGAGCCAAGGCTGGACACCCCGAGGTGTCCCTGGAGCAAGCCGGGTTGCTTCCACAGCCAGCCCCGTATTGCTGCAGCACCTCGTCACCCTGCAAAGGCCCGTGGGCACCCGGCTGCTCCCAAAACCTTTGGGACCGGGAGCTGGCTCCCACACGGGGACAAGCCCGGCTGTCTCCGGAGCAGGCTGCTGGGAAATTCAGGCTGCCAGAAGCCGCCCGGCACTGGCGACGCCGGCGGAGGGTTGAGCCTGGCGGTGCAGGACCTCACCGGGGGGTCGGGGTCCTCAGACCAAGGTGCTGGTGCCCGGCTCCCCTCTGCTCACCCTGCGGTCACATCCTTCCTCGGCCGCCTGCACCAAGGCAGAGACACGGCTTGGGGCAAATCAGGGCTGGATGGAGGGGGCCTGGGGGGCTGCCCCCACCCTAAACGCTGCCGCAGGAGGAAGGAGGGTATCGGCGGCCGGGAAGCGTCCACCCCCCGCCGCTGCCTGAGCCCCGTAAGCCCCTTTTTTTACCGGCAGCCCCCCAGCTTTACCTCCCAGAGGACGGTGCTCTCCAGGTACCGCGGGTCCGGGGGAGAACTCAGCCCCTTCATTTTCAGGAGGGCTCCTGAGGACGCCGAAAGCCGGGCGGGGGCGTCTGAGAGCGGGGCTGGGACCCAGCCCGGCTCCTCTCCCCGGGCTTCCCCTGACATCTAGCGGCGATGCTGGGCTGGGCTGCGCCGGGCTCGGGCCCCGGCCCCGGGGGCAGCCCCGGCCCCGGGGGCAGCCCCGGCCCCGGCCCCGGCCCCGGGGGGCTGCGCAGCGCCGAGCGCTGCCGGGCTCTGCCCGCCCCGGCCGATGAGGAGGGTCCGTTTTGGGGCTTTTCCCCCAAATCCATCCGTCTCCCTGCCCCTTTCACCCTCCCTCCCGTCCCACCGGAGGCCAAACTCACCCGTGAGGCAGCCCCCGAGCGTGGCCAGCAGCAGGGTGACGGGCAGGCCGCAGAGCTGGCAGAGCGCCTGGTCGGTGGCCGTCCGGCTGCCCTGGGCCACCGACGGGAACACGAGCTCCAGCCTGCAAGCCAGAGCGGCAACGGGCTTTTGGGGTGCTTGTTCTCGCAGGCAGGGAAATGGGGGGCCCCGCTTGCAGCTATGAGGGGGTGCTGTAGCAGAGGGCGGACGGAGCAGCCCCGATTTCAGGGGTCCACGGTGGCCCCAGCGTGGTGCGTGGATGGCACCCGTGATTCTGGCTCTTCTCACCTGCCGCCGTAAGCGTCTGCAGTGGCCACTGCCGCCAGCAGCGTCCCCAGCAAGGCGCCCAGGATCCCCGGCAGCCCGTGGACGTTGTGAACCCCACATGTGTCCTGGGTTTTCAGCCTGGAGCGCAGGACGGGCTGGAGAGAGCGTTGAGGAAGAGCCAGGGTTCGGGGAGGGGTGGGTGCTTGCCCAGGGAGGCTGCGCTGCGGCTCGGTGTTGGCAGGTTTGGGAGCTGCAGGTTGGCAATGCAGCCTCCCCCGAAGGAGGGTGGTCCCCTACCCCAGGACTGGTGGCCGTGACCATCCTGAGGCGACTCACCGTGAGGAATCTGAAGCCAAGCGGGGGGATCAGACCGGCCAGAAAGCCCGCGATGAGGGCCCCAAAGGGGGTGACCAGCATCTCCCCAGCCATGCCCATCACAGCTGCGCCAGCCAAGGTGGCATCCTGGATCTGAACCTGATGGAGCAGGACGTGGTCAGGGGAATTGGCTCCATGGAGGGCATCAGCGTGGGACTGGGGGTATTTGGGCTTCCTCGGGGATGAAACTGGGTCTTGACGAACCGAAGAAAGCCTAACAGGCATCCCCTTTTGCCCCGGGTGTATCGACGCTTGCCGCCGCTGTGGGACGGGACGTGGGCAGTGCATGAGACTTTGGTTTTTCTCAGGAGAGGACCTACCATCCGCAGGGTGCTCTCCTCGTAGAGGACAGGCAAGAGGACGAAGGTGGCCAGGGTGCTCGCCACCAGCGAGAAGTAGGTGTTCAGCACTGCCCAGGGCTCGGCGTTGTTGTAGGCAGTGGTGGCCGAGGTGAAGCTGGGCCAGAAGATCCACAGGTAGACGGTTCCTGCGGGGCAGGGGAACAGGCAGGTTTATTGATGTTGGGGTTGGTCCCTCGTGGGAAAGAAGCTTCTTGCTAGTGCCAAGAGATGCAAGTGGCCACGGCTTGCGGCGTGGGAGGTTCAGGCTGGACACAAGAAAAAACCTTTTCCTGGAGAGGGCAGTGCAGCCCCAGGACAGGTCCCCAGGGAGGTGGAGAACCTCTGTCCTTGATGGTTTGCAGGACTCTGCTGGTCAAAGCCACAGCCGCTAATATTGGTGATGGTCCTTCCGCCACCATGTCTATGACTCTAGCGTCGTAGGATTTGAGCTCCGTACCAACCACAGCAAAGACATCTGACTGGTGCCCCATGTCCTGCTGCCCTTTCCTCTTGTCCGTATGGGGCTGGTGCAAGATCCGTGAGACCATCAAGCCAAAATAGGCGCCGAAGGTGTGGACAGTCAAGGAGCCCCCGCCGTCGCTTACCTGGCGAGTACAGAAAAACACCGCGCAGGAAGGGGGGGTATGGGATTTGTCTCCACAGACGAAGCAGGTCTTGACATGAGGACCCTAAACCCGTGGTCACCCCCTTCCTCGTGGGCCCCCCGGTAGGTGACTCACCCCCATGAGGCTGAGCAGGATGTATTCGTTGAGAGTGAAGAGGGTGACTCCCAGCAGGGTCAACAGCAGCATCTGGACGGGGTTTACCCTGCCCAGGACAGCTCCAGCGGAGATCAGAATGGCTGCGGTGCAGAAGTCGGCGCTGACCAAGCTGGGAAGGAGAAGGAAGGCATGGGTCTGGACCCGGCACTGCGGGGGGACGAGCACAAGAGCTGAGGGAAGCAGGGTAGTGTGATACTCAAAACACCCAGCAGCCTGGTCCTACTCATCCTCGTAATCCTCCTCCAAAGCAGAGCTGTGAGTTTTACAGAGGAGGGAGCCAGTGTGCCAGGGCTGGACCTGGGGCGACGGCGGCTGGGCAGCAGCAGCTCCCTCCTGCCTTACCTCTGAGCTCCCACGTAAATTTTGCCATTCAGGAAGAAGTATAAAAACCCCTGGATCAATATGGCCCACTGGATGGCAAAGGCCACGATGAGGATGCTGATGGCCACGCTGCCTGGCCCGTAGCGGCCGAGGAAGGCCACCAGCAGCCCGAAGCCAAGGAGAGCTTGGAGGTGGACATCCCGGAAACCTGGTGGAGGAGAGGCAGAAGGACGGGTCTGGTGAGAGAACCTCAAGAACCTCCTGCCTGCCTGTTCCCCCGAGGGGGCTCAGACACCCCTTGCTCTAGCAGGTTTTGGGGAGCTGAAGGCGTCAGCCGATATAAATCAGCCTTGTTCCACCTACAATGTCTCTGGAACCGTGGTGGCTCTGGCCTTGGATCTCCCTTGGAGATCTCCAGCGGAGAGCAGGAGCGGTTGCTGCTTATGCTGGTGACGGGTAAAGCCGTCCCCACCTGACGTGGCCCCTGCCACCCGCTTTGCAGCCACCCCGTGCAGCCACCTCGGTGCAGGCGCGTGGTTCAGCCCAGAAACCTCCCAGGGTGGCCAAGCACCCATTACACCAGCGTGAAGGCGGGTCTGAGGTGACGTCCACCGCCCAGGAGCTCTCTGCGGCACCTGAAAACGTCACCTCCCGCTTCATGGGAAAGGACAAGAAGAGTGGACAGCAAACCGGGACCAGTCAGAGGAGAGGCGACCCGATTCTTGCTTGGTCTATGTGCCCTTTGCACCCCTCGGCCGTGCCAAGAGCTGCGCGCCGGGCGCCGGAGCCGTGAGTCACTGCCTGCGCTGGGTGGGGTTACGTGGGCAGGCGAAACCGGGAGAGCCTGCCTGCTGCCTGCTGCCTGCTGCCTGCCCGGCGGCTCGGCTCCCCTCCCTCCCTAGGGAGCTCTGGAGGCTCCTTTCCAGTCGCCCGCCTTGCCCGTGCCGCGGAAAAGCTGGGGTCAGTCCCGCATCCCCCAGCGCAGGCTGAGTTTCGCAGCGATGCCCGGCGTGCAGCAGGACGCCCCAGGGCAGCACCGAGGGAGCCGAATCCTCCGTGAAAGGGGCTCAGCGCAAATCCCTTGGCGCTGCAAGACCCAGCAGGTCGGGGGGGAAGTTTTGCGGACCCCAACGTGCCAGCAGGAGCTGCTCCACTCCCCCCTGGGAGGGGAGGACAATCCCACCATTATCGCCGCACCGACTGACCCCCTCTGCGCTCCAGCTGCTGAAACGCGTGTCCCAGACCCAAATATCCCTGGTTTGGACCTGGCTTTGTCCGAGCGTATGGGAACTCCTTGCGGCACGTCTGCTTTCCAACCCCTCCTCGGCGGGCTGCGCCGGTACCCCAACCCTGCAGCTTGATGTTCCCCCTCCTCTGTTTTACTCTGGAGTCCAACCCAGACGGTGTGACAGGTCTGCAGCCCGGACCGAGCAGGGTGACATCTCGTGCCACCCCCTCAGCAGCACCTGGGGACCAGGGAGAGTCGCTCTCTGCACCCACCCGGGGTGGGGGTACTCACGGGGGTGCTGAAAACCCGAGTCCTGGTTTCTCCAGCTGCAGTTCAGCTGCTGGGAGCAGAGGTCGGGGCTGCTCTCTGGGCTGTACCGGACGAAGACGGCGAAGAGGATGATGGTGAAGATTTGGAGGAGGAAGCACAGCCCGGAGAGCTGGAGCCTCGAGGCGATGCTGTGCTCAGGCATGTCGCGGGGCGGCCGGGACAGGCAAACCCCCCAAAACTGGGGAGACACGAGGAGAGACGTGCTGGGGCTGCAAACTCCGCCTGCCGGGGCGGCTGCCAGGTCCTGCCCTCGACTCGGTGCTTCCCACGGGCGGAAGAGCCGGCCGGGAGCGCGGCGGTGCTGCCAACACGGAAACGCCGGGCCAGCCGCCCCGGCGTGCCTCGGCACCCGGGTTTGCCACATCGGGCGTCTCGGGCCACCGTGCCGGGGAATTGCGCGGGGCGTTTGGTGTCGGCGTTCGTCTCGCCTGGGTGCGAGAGGGTCGGGGTGGGATTTGGGGTGTGGGGGGAGCCGTGGCCGGGGGACGTCCGAGGTTTCAGCCTCAGCGTGGGAGGAACGCGATGGTTTTTGGGGGTCGGACAGAGGAGATGGAGGGTGGTGCGGCAAGCGCGGTGGGACCGACCCGCTGCAGAGGTGCTGGGCAAGCTCAGCAAAGCCAGGCTTAAATTCCCCGGTCAGTTCGGGGGGGGGTTGGTGTGGGAGGAGGAGAAGCCGAGCCTTGAAAAACAAGGGCGAGGAGCAACGCGCCCCAGGAGAGGTGGGGGGCAGCTGGAAGGCGAGGGTTTCTTTTGCTTTCCTTTGGCTGCTTCTGCTTTTGCAAAGAGGTGTTTGTAACGCACAAATGGGGACAAATCCCAAAAAAGGGAGAGGAAGGGAAAAGGAGCGGAGAAGTGGAACAGCGCGTGTGTTTGGGAAGTGACTCGGGTAATTCCTTTCCACAGCGCCCGGCCAAATTATGATCTCAGATAAGCAGCATCGGGCTGGGGTCATGCCCAGACATCAAGGGGATGGGGAAGGGGAATGAGTCACTTTTGGAGGCCCCGGCGAGTGTCCTGCTTCGGGCTGTGGTTTTGTGAGAGCCAAGGGGTGTAGTTAGTGCCTTCACTCGGGAAAAATGCAAGAAACGACTCAGTTCGTTCGCGGTACCACAGAGCTGGGCAACGGCATCCTCCGGCCGAGGAGCCCTGAGCCGCTGCCCGGGGCCGGGTGCTGCTGGGGGGGTCAGGGTCCGCTTTTGCAGCCGTGGCCATGGGAAGCGTGATGGAGGGAGCTCACGGGTGCTCTCCGAACGGCCACGGACCCACAAAACAACCGTGGGGAGGTGCGGGAGAGGAGGGTGCATGCAGCGCTGCTGCGGTTTAGCCTTTTTCTGCGTGGGGGGAGCAAAGCTCCGGCCACCTTTTGCTCATTAGACTGAGCCAAAGCCCTGACCAGTTTGAGTTGGAAGAGCCTGGGAGGCTTCCAGTCCTGGCATCAAAGCCGGGGCAGGTTATTGCATTAACCCCTCCGTCCAAGCAGCCAAATTTGAAGAGGGGCTGGGAGCCGCGGGGAGCGGGCTGGGGGCAAGGGGCCGGGGATCCGGCACGCCCCGGTGCCGCTTCCCCCCGGGGAAGTTTGTTTTCCGTGCCGTGCGTGCCACGGCGAAGCCAGGATCGCCGCGTCCTTTGGTGCCGGGGACAGATGCTGCTTGTCTTGTGTTTCCTTTGCGAAGAGCTTCCTCCACCCTCGGAGAGGGACCCTGGGGGAGGGAGAAGATAAGGGAGCCCAGAACACAGCCCCATTGTGTGGCCGTGTTTTGCTCCCGGCAGCATCCCGGCCCCGAGGTGACGATGGGGAAGCCTCTCCGATGCCTTTTCACAGGGCAGGATAAGGCCGGCAGACGCAGGAGTGGCGGGACCCCCCTTGCACAACCCACGGGAGCCCCGAAGGATGGGAGCAGCATCCCCCCGTCGGAGACTTGATGGTGGGGCTATAAAATGAACCATCGCCCTGACGCCTGCGGGAGCGGCGAGCACCGGCCCGGCACCGGGCGCCGATGCCGAGGGGACGCTTTGCCGGCCCGAGGGGCTGCCGGGGCCCTGTGCGGTGCTGGCATTTTCCCCGAATTCCCCGATGCTGTGGCCTGCAAATAAAGGGATGTTTGTTAGCCGGGCACGCCGTGTTTTGCCGAGCAGAACAATAAAGAGAAAGACGTTCACAATGGGAAATTGTGCTTCCTCCTCCCCGTGCGTTCCTCGGGGAGGTGTCGGAGGGCAAAAAAAAAAAGAGAAGAAAGCGGGAAGAGACGGCGACAGGGCAGGGAGCGAGGGCACGGCCGGCACTCGCCGCTCCCGCGCACCATGGGAGCCGGCGCCGAGGGCCCGCGGCGCCGCGGGGCTGCCGGGACGCTGCCCGCCCCGGGACGGTGACAGGGCAGGGGCTGGCTGGGAGCGCCCGCCCGCCGCCTCCCGCGGCCCCGCGGCCCCACTTCCCGGCAGCACCGCGAAACGGGTTTGACCTTTCCGGAGCCCTCGGCCCCGCGATGGGGTGGCTGTGACGGAGACGGGACGCGGCGGGCGCCGGGGCAGGGCACGTGCTGGAGGCGTTGGATGGGAACGGCGGCTCCCCGAAGGACGCGGCTGGGGACGGTAAGAGGTGTGGGGTACCAGGGAGGAGGGCCGGCACCTTCTGTTGGCTCGGTGTCCTGTGAGGAGACGTCCCCTTTGCACAGCGAATGTCGGCGAGCCCCAACGGAGAGCCACCCGTCGGCCCCACGGCACCCCAGAAGGCACCGCAGATGCCCCTCGCCACGCCCTCCGGTCCCCACCGAAGCTGGGGTACGTCCCGCTGCGCGTTCCTGACCCCTGCGCTTCCCCCCAGGCACCACCCGGCTCTAAGGATGCGCCGGCTTCTCCTGCTCGGCTCCCTCTGGCTCTTGGCAGCACCCCCGGCGTCAAGCGTCTTCCAGCGCCCGACGGGGAGCCCGGGTAGGGAGCGGGGCCGGGGCAGGAGGGACGCGATGCCGGGGGGGTCCAGCCGGCGCAGGGGCCGAGCTGGGTGTCCCTAGGGGTTACGGAACGGGGGGGAAAAGGAACCAGGATGGGCGACGGAAAGCGGGCTGGAGATGCCGGTGAGGGTCGAGGGGCGTCGGGAGAGGCATCGAAAGGGTGGTGGGGCCCCGGCAAAGCTCTGTGGTGAGCCGGCGCTGAGGCCGCCCGGGGGTGCCGCAGCCCCCCCGCGCCTGCAGTACCTGCTGGAGCCCCTCCACGCCGCGGTGCACACGCGGCGGGGTGCCACGGCCACCCTGCCCTGTGTCCTGCGCGCCCTGCCCCGCAACTACCGGGTGAAGTGGAGTAAGGTGGAGCCGGCCAACTACCGGGAGAGCATCATCATCATCACCAACGGGCTGTACCACAAGAACTACGGGCCGCTGAGCCCGCGGGTGCGCCTGCGGCACAGCCACCGCTACGACGCCTCGCTCACCATCACCGACGTGGCTCTGGAGGACGAGGGACGCTACCGCTGCCAGCTCGTCAACGGGCTGGAGGACGAGAGCGTCTCGCTCACGCTGCACCTCGAAGGTGAGGCTGGGCTCCCTCCCGCCGCATCCCCGGGGCATGTGGGGAGAGTGGAGGGAGGACCCTGGGCTGGATCGGGGGGGGCCACGGCTGGGACCCTCCACCCCTCGTGTCCCCTGTTGCAACGCCCTGCGCCCCAGCCTTATCTTCAGCGCCGAATCCCCGGGGAGGATAAGCCGAAGCCTTCTCGGGGAGAGCATCTCCTTCACGCTCCATCCCTGTCCCTGTCCCTCAGGCGTTGTCTTCCCCTACCAGCCCAGCAACGGGCGCTACAAATTCAACTACCACGAAGCCAAGCGAGCCTGCGAGCAGCAGGACTCCCGCCTCGCCACGTACCAGCAGCTCTACAAAGGTGAAGCATCCAAAAAAAAAAAAAAGAAACCCTCATCTGCCCCAAAACGTCCCTCGCTGGGCACGGGAGCGGGGAGGAGGGAAGTGCTGGTGCTGAGCCGCCTCTCGCCCCACAGCCTGGACGGAGGGTCTGGACTGGTGCAACGCCGGCTGGATCCTCGACGGGACCGTCCACTACCCCATCATCAACTCGCGGGAGCCGTGCGGCGGCCGCCTCCTCCTGCCAGGCGTTCGGACCTACGGGGCCAGGGACAAGCAGAAGGACCGATTCGACGCTTTCTGCTTCACCTCTGCTCTTCAAGGTAGCGCTGGGGTCCCCTGCCCCTCCCAGAGCGACGCCGAACCCCGACGCCCACCCGGCTTTGCATCGGGGCTGGGGTTGTTCCCCACCCATGGTGGCCGCTCACCCGCCATGTCCCCGTTCATCCTCAGGCCAGGTCTACTTCATCCGGGGCCACCTGAGCTTCAAGGAGGCCGGGCAAGCGTGCCACAACCACGGGGCTACCATTGCCAAAGTGGGGCAGCTCTACTCCGCCTGGAAGTTTTCCCAGCTGGATCGCTGCGACGGGGGGTGGCTGGCGGATGGCAGCGTGCGGTACCCCATCACCACCCCCCGGGAGCGCTGCGGGGGGCTGCCGGACCCCGGCGTCCGCAGCTTCGGCTTTCCCAGCAAGGAGCTGCGGACCTACGGCACCTACTGCTTCGTAGGGAAGTAGGAACGCCGGGAGGAGAGGTGGGCTGAGCGGAGGGGTCGGTGGTGGGATGCCGGCCCTCGTCACCCCGGTGGGGAGCTTGAGGTGGCATGTGAGGGGGTTCTGCCGGTGGTTTCGGCTGCCTTGCACATCCTCCGATGGAGCCGTAGGGCTGGGTTTGGATGCTTGGTGCGTCCTCTGATGAAGCTGCTCCCCACACCCCAGCCTGCCTTGGGGCTTGTCGGGCGTTCGGGGCTTGCTGGAGAAGCCAGACCCATTGCTGGACCAGGAAGGGGGTCTAACGCAGCCCCCCAAGCAGGCAGCACAGGCTCCCCGTTCCCCAACCCCGGCGCGTCTCTCGCCCCATCCTCACTCCCCGCAGCCACGAGGACTCTGGCTGGTGCAAGCGCGCCGGGGGGCCAGACATTAATGAGCGTGACTAATGGAGTTTCGCCTTCTCAATTAATAAAGCGACGGTAAAGCTGCACGGCAAAGCCACGCTCTCGCCTGGCCTCCGTCCCCTGGGACCGTTTGGCCTCTCGACGAGGGGAAGTTGCCAAGGACTTTCCGTCTCGAGCAGGGGGGCAGCCAGTGCGGGGCCCCCCTGGCCGCCCTGTCCTGGGGGTTATCGGTGTCCCTGGCACCGCACGCTGGGGGTTTCTGAGTTTTGCTGTTCAACGCGGAGCTATAAAAAGCACCAGAGCTGGCACGGCGCAGTGTGGGGAGACGCCAGCATCGCCTGGCGCCTGTGCCCCCCAGTCCCACGTGTTTGCCGGCGGCAGCACCCCAGCCCGAGCTCTGACCCGGGCTGCGGGGGGCATTTTGGGCTGTGCATCCCCGGCGCGGGGGTCCCTGGGGACGTCACTGTGCCCAGGCTGTGCCAGGGGCTCTCCGGCTCCGCAGCGCTGGTGGGGGCTGCCACGCTCCCCTTTCGCGGCTGTGCAGCCCTGCCTTTCCCACCCCTGCGCCGGGGCTGCCCCAAAGGACCAGGCCACCGCTCCGCCCCATCCATTTACCGGTTTTAATACCCACAGAAGCGCAGGGGGGGCTCGGGGGACGCGTACCCAAAGAAGCCGGCAGCAGCGGCTTCCGCCTTTCCTGGGAAGTGCAAAAGCCCCCCTGCACCCCGGGACGGGCGCTGAGCTGCAGCACAGCTTGGGTGTCCCCAAGTCACCCCCCACCAGGGTGTCACAGGATGAGGACCCTTGGCCCAGAGGTGGGAGAAAGGTGCTGGCGGGGACGCTGGCACGTCAATGCCGTCAACACCCGCGGTCCCCCGCCTGATTTCGACTCTGTTGTGATTCCAGGGACAAAACACCCCTTGTGCTACATTTCGGGTCTCTGGTGGTTCCTTTCGAGGGGATCTTTAGTTATGAGGATTCCTTTGTACAGATATAAAACAAACAAGGAGGCAGGCACCCCGCGGTGAGGTTTTGTGCCACGCTGGGGTCCACGCTGGGGTCCCGGTGCCGTCGCCATCCATGCCGGCTCCAGGGCCCCGGGGGAGTGGTGGCTTCTGCCCTGAGGACTCGCTCAGTCATCGGGGGGCTGAGCCAGGCCTGGGGGGGGACACAAGAAGCCCCAGGTGAAGGGAAAGCCCCAAAGGCAGATGCTGGGGGGGAGTTGGGGAGAGCCCCGCGCTCACCGGGGCGGCAGGCCAGCTGAGGCAGCTCCCACGTCCCGTCCTCCCGGCAGCGGACGATGGGCGAGCGGCGCTGGGCGAAGCCGCGGAGGCACCGGTACCGCGTGATGGAGCCGATCTCGTAGCGCTGCTTTGGTTTGCCGAAGGCGCGGGCGTTGCTGACGGTGGGGGGCGGCCCGCACTGCACTGCTCAGGGGGCAAGGGGTCCGTACCCAGCCATGGATGAGCACCCCCAAACTGCAGCAAACCGCCCCCCCCGTAAACCCCAGCCAAGCCGAGGGTCCCATGCGCAAGACCCGTTTTCCCACGGCAGGGATAGTGGGGAACCCCTACTTTGGGGTCACGGAGGGGTGCAGCCCCAGCCCCCCAGCACAGCCCCTGCCCAGGGCAGGGGGGGCACGGCTTACCCAGCCCCATTTTGCAGGTGTAGGAGAGGTGGTAGTTGCAGGGCACGTCGCTCCACTGGCCCCCGTCGTGCCACACGATGACCACGCAGTTCTCACCGGAGAGAAAGTAGCTGTCGGGCTGCCCGGGGTGCCAGTTCTCGTAGAGCTGGGGGGACAGGAGAGATGGGGTGCGTGGGGCACCCATCTGCCGCCTCCTGGCCGTGACAGCCCCGTTGGGAATGAGGTCCCATCTCCGTGCCCCTTGGCATGGCCTTGGGATCCCAAATCCTGGGGTCTGGCTCACCCCCACAGCACCCCCGAGGGTGCTCAGCCCAGCCGAGGCGAGCGGCTCTTGGGGTCCCAGGGTCAGACCCATCCCACCGGCACGTTCCCAAGTGATGGAGAAAGATGACGAGGTGCCGGAGGGGGGGGCGTCTTCTCCTGGCGGGGGGGCACACGAGGGCTGGCAACCCGACTTACCAGGGGGGTCCCGTCGGACCACTGGAAATCCCCCTCGATGGTCCGGTCGTTCAAGCCGATCCACTGGTACTCCCTGTACTGGTCTGGGGGGGCAGGGGGAGTGTTGGGGCGGGGGGCACAGCCAGGCCCCCCAGCACGCGCTGTCAGGAGGGGGCTCAAGGGAACTGCAGGCTGGATTTGGGGAGATTTGGGGTCTGGGGGTGAGTGCGGGGAGCTGGGGCTGTCCCCAGTCGTGCAGCGGGATGGGGAGGGGATGTGCTGGGAAGTTTGGGGACACGGGGAGCCCCGGGGGGGCCACAACGGGACCCGCCGCCCCGCACCCCCGGGGGAGCGACCGGACCCCCGGGGCTGGCCGGGAGAGGGCGGCAGAGCCCGGTGTCCCCGCGGCCCTGCCGGTCTCTGCCTGGCCCTGCCGGTCCCTGCCTGTTCTTGCCGGTCCCTGCCTGACCCTGCCAGTCCCTGCCTGGCCCTGCAGGTCCCTGCCTGCCCTTTTCTGGTCTGGCCGGTCCCTGTCTGTCCCTGCAGCTCCCTGCCTGCCCTTGCCTGTCCCTGCCTGCCCTTGCCTGTCCCTGCCTGTCACTGCAGCTCCCCCCAGGGCTCTCCCTGCCCCTTCCTCCTTCACCCTCACGTCCCTCCAGGCCTCCTCGCTCTCTGCCCCGTCCCCACCGCTGTTGACCCCTGCTCTGCCTCCCCCCTCCCCATCTGCTTTCGGGCAGGTTATTGCTCTGCCTTCACGTTTACTTGCACGTGTCCGACCCTCTGCCAGTCTGTCTGCTACCCATCTGCTCCCACGTCTATCCGTGTATCCATCTACCTGTCCGTCCATCCGTCCCCCCTCAGGCCGGCAATCCTGCTGTCCGTCGCGCTTCCCCTGCCTCTCGCTAGCCAAGAGGCTGGTGAGCGTCTAACCACGCTGGCCGACACGTCATGTCGGCTATTTCCTTCACTCTTTATTTTCTTTGACTTCCCTAGACGGTGTCCGCCTCTCCCCCGGCTCTGCCTTGGCTCTCGGCTGCGTTTTGGCGTGAGGTTTAAAACTCGAAGCCCAGCGCTGAGGGATGCTGAGGGTCCCGTGGGCAGAGGTCTGGGAGGGTGCAGCACCACGTACCGTTGATGAAGTCCTGCTCTTCGGGGGTCAGGACGGTGGCCAGGTGTCCCCCGTAATGCCTGCACTGGGTCTCTGCATCCTCCCAGCTCCTCCGGGTGGAGAAGTGCTTGTAGCAGGCTCCCTGGAAGCTGTCCCAGCCGGGGCTGCACTTTGCCAGCGCTGAGCCGTGGCGGGGGGCAAGAGGGCAGAGAGGAGAGGGTCAGGGGGATGGAGCCCAGCTCACCAGCAAGCAAAAAAACCCCCACACCGGATTTCCCCGCATCGATGTCTCCCGGGCCGCTGGTTCAGCGGCCGAGGCTGCAGCCGTGGCAGGAGCTGGGGGACTCACATCGTTCGCAGCTGCTGCCTCCGTAGCCGGGCAGGCACAGGCAGGCGAGGCGGGCGCCGTCCTCCGTGCAGGTTCCTCCGTTCAGGCAGGGGTTGGGGACGCAGCCACCTGCAAGGCAGACGCAGCCTTCCTCACCCGTCTGCCCGCGCTGCCCTCGGCTCACGGGGACGTCCCGGCTCCGCCGCCCCGGCGGGCTTGGGGCTTTGGCCTCCCCCCAGGGCACGGGGACGTGAGCTGGGCGCTGCCGTCCTCCGCACCAGTGGGCTCGCCGCCGTGCCGGCCCCTGGCCCGCTCCCGCCGCCCGGGGAATGGCTCCCGCTTTCCCCTGGAGCGAAGGCGCCTTTGGGACGGGATGCGGAGGGGATAAAGCTTTCGGCACGTCCCAGCCTCGCGTCCTCAGCCTGGTGGCAAGGCGAGCCTCGTGCCTGTGCCCCCGCTGTCACCTTCAGCCCGGCTGGGGCTGATAACTCATCCGGCGCCGTCCCTGACCCCCGCGTCCCCGCCAGCCCGTTCCGGTCATTCAGGCGCCTGGAGCACATCGTGTGCTCCCAGCCCCGGCTCGGGAGCGTGATTAAGGGCTGCCGCCAGCGCGGAGACTGCAAGTCCTTGACACCCTCCAGCCTAACCGTGCCCATTTAACGGTCCATGGCTCGGTGGAGCCGCGCCGAGGACGGCGCTGCCGCCCTCACCTGTTCCCAGACACCGTCACCTCGCCGCAAGGTGCCGGCGGCTCGCTCGGGACACCCAGCTCATCCCCAGCAGACCGAGGCACGGAGCGGGATGAGCTATTTCGGGCCTTAACGCCACGCGGCCGGCTCTTTCTGAGCACCTCTCCTCGCCAGGGAAAAGGCAACCATCCTGCGAGGTCTGGCCACTTGCCACGGAGCATCCCCCAAGCCACGGGACCGGGCAGGGCACTGCCGGACCGGGGGGGCAGGGACCCGGCACGGTCCCCCTGCCCTTGCAGGGAGCCAGGAGGGCAGATGGGGCAGGGACTTGCGTGCTCCGAGTGGCATCGGAGCTGGGAACACGCCGGCGTGGGGGACAGAGGTGGGTCTGGGTGGGTGACACCCACCCATGGCGGTTCACACACCCACCGCTCGCCCATCTCAGCCCCGTGTAGGGGGGAGAGGGGCTGGGAGGGGGCTGTGCTCCGCGGGGGACTGCAGCCACTTCAGGGCACTTGGCCATCGAGGGCTGCACGAGGCGGGGTGCTCGGCCCCCCGCGACCCGTCGGTGCCCCCCGGGGCTCCGGGGGTAGGAAAGCCCCCCCCCGCTCGTGGCCATGCAGCTTCCAGCCCTTGTCCCCCCGCCCGGGGCAGCGTGGGGCGAGCCAGCCCCAGGGGAGGGGCACCCGCACGGAGGGTCCAAAGCAGCCGTACCGCACCCCCCCGCCTTGCGCGGGGTCCCATCTGCCCCGCTCCCCAGGGACTAGCGGCTTGGGGTGGGGGGCCGGGGGATTAGTTCGTCAGTGGGAGACGCGCGGGCGGCGAGCAAGGCAGCAGGCGCGAGGATGAAGGGAAGAGCTAGCCGAGATGCTTGTTCTAGAAAGCTTTTAATTCCCTTTATTAGTATCACTGTTAGTCAGAGCAGGGTCTGGGGCCGCCTTCTGAGTATCTTTTTCTTTTTTTTTTTCTCATGGAAACAGTCATTAAAACACTTCACAGAAGTAGAAGAGATTTAAGTGCATGCAGAGCTCAGACCAATTTGTTTGACAAATATGTGCTTCTCCGGACCTGGAACCTTCCCTTACCCAGCTGAGGAGGAGAGAGAGAGGAGAGACGGACGGACGGACGGACAGAGGGAAGCACAGCGTGAAGGAAAGGTGTTGGCTTTCTCTAGTGCCAGAGAGCAGCCAGGAGGGCTGCCCCAAGGGCGAGGGTGGCACGGCGGGGACCCCCGGCCGAGCGGGCACCTGCCCCGACGCTGGCCCGCTCGGTGGGGAGGGCGGGCAGGGGGGCAGCCGTGCTGGGGGACAGGTCGCCCAACGGGGTCCCTGCCGGGGCCACCCCGGAGCTGCCGGTACGGGGAGAGGTGAGGCCATCCCTGTGGGTCCCACCTGGTTCTCCGGGGATGGCTGCAAGGAAACCCTCCACGGTTGCAACGGAGGGAGCAGGTTGCTCTTCCTCCTCCTCCTCTTCCTCTTCCGAAGATGCAGCGGGCGTCCCGCGGTCCGTGCCTGGGGGTTGCGGCACAGGCTCCTCGCCTCCCGTGGCCGGCGCGCTGACGCTGCCGGGCACCTCCGCCTGCCACGGTGTCACCGCCGTCGCCTCCGCCGCGGGGACGGTGCTCCCGTCCCCCGGGGCTGCGGGCGAGGGGAGCCACAGGGCCCCCGACTGCTCCTCTCCCTCCTCCTGCGGCTGCGAGGGCGTGGGGGGCAGCGGGGACACCCCAGGGCTTTCGACCACATCTCCCGAGAGCTCGGCATCTTCAGGGGTGCTCGCCCTGCCGGACTCGTGGCCGCGGCGGGGGGGCCCCCCAGGCTCTCGGCTATCTGTCGAGGTGGCAGAAGCGGCACCGGTCGGCGATGTCACCCGGTCCCCAGGTGCCGCAGGGCTGGCGGCGAGGGCTGGCCGCCCCACGGCATCTCGTGGGCGGTCGGGGCGGCGCGTGGGGGTGGCAGAGCTGGGTGGCCGGGGAAACCCCTCGGGAGGCTCCGTGTCACCTGCTGCGGCCCCCGCCGGGGACGGGGTGCCGGTGGGTCCCTCTGCGCCCGCCCACAGGGCCGTGGAGAGCGTCTGCGTGCCGGTGGCTCCGTCCGGCTCCGTGGGCTGGCCGGGCTCTTGCCCTCTGCCCGGGCTCTCCGCCGATGTGCTGCCAGGGTCCCTGCCCGGAGCTGCTCCCTCTTCCTCCTCTGCAAAGGGCAAGGCAGAAAGGCAGTGAGACGCCGGTGCCGGGGAGCCAGCCAGATCGCAGGGCCGCGGGCACCGGCGTCGCCGGCCAGCGCTGCAGATCCTGCCCGCGGCGGGCAGAGCTGGGGGGGAGCGGCGCCGGCACAAAGATGCACAGGGGGTCGGAAATGGCCCCCAGCCGACGTGACGTTGTCCCCTCTGAACCGGCACGGCAGACCGAGCTCTGGCTCGGCCACTGCCAAGCCCAGCCCCGGCACAGGCTTCCCTGTGGCAGGGGCCGTGCTCAGCCCCTCACCGCTGTGCCTGGCCTCCTCTCCCTGCAGCCGCCAGCGCCCTTCTCCGGCTCTTTGCGCTGCTCAACCGCGGTCTGGCAACGACCCTGCAAGCCGGACCCCAGCAGAGGGAGGGACAGACGGATGTCCCCACGCCGGGGACTTGTGCACAGCCCTACACCAAGACACCAGTGCTCCGGCCGTGGGCGCTGCCTCCGTGGGAGGGACGGGGGCGGCTGGGGCGAGCCGGGCACCCACGGGTGCCTCTGACCTCTCCTCGCAATCCCGGCGCCTCCGTCCCTGCGGCTCCTCTCCGCACCCCAGCCCTGGCATCGCCGCAGCGGCTCAAGCGGTGCGGGACGGCTGGCGCCCGGCCGCTGCGCACTGCCCAACTGTCCCTGTCACCCCGTCCTCCTCCGGGGGGGACGGGCTCCCCGGCTTCGCACCACAGCTAAGCGGGACGCCTGCCTCGGGGACGGCCGTGGGGAAAGGGGACGCAGAGGTCGGGTGACCTGAGGACACGGAGGTATCTAGCGGGGGGTGCCGGGCCCCTGGCCCCGGTGCGTCTTCGGGGGACGGGCTCGGCTTTTCCAGCTCCGCGTCCTTAAAGAAAGGGACGGCGTATATAGCCCCTCGCGACTCAATCTCCACTTGCGCTTTGGGCAGCTGCAGCTCCTCCAGCTTTTCTGCCACTGTAACAATCTCCTGGAGGCCCTCGGGCTCTCTGGCTCGGTATTTTCCTGCAGCCTCAGGGAAAGAGTTTGTCCCTTCTGTGGGCAGAAAGAAAGTGGGATATTACTGCCCCGTCCTTGCCCCGTGGCAGGCAGAGGTGCCCTCGCCCCGGGGACAGCCTGGCACCCCGGCGGGGACCCAGCTCTCCTCGACCTCCCCTTTCCCCTCTAGGCAGGGTCAGTGCAGGGCAGGATCGGGCCCTTCCCAGGCGCTGCCGGAGCCGGCAGAGCCCGCAGCCCCGCTGGGAGCTGTGGGGCTTGGCAGCGCGCGGCGGGGACAGATCCTCAGCCCCGTTTCCCCGAGGCGGTGCCGATTTACACCACCTGCGCTGGCCCCGGAGCCGGGCTCCAGCCCGGCTCCCGCCGCAGCCGCCCGGCCAAGGCTCGTGGCGTCGGCAGGCGTCCAGGCAGCGCCGAATTTTACACTCGCAGCATTTTCTGCTCGTCCCTGCCCTTCCCGGCAGCGGCTCTTCCCGCTTCTCCTCCTCCCCCTCCAGCGACCCCTAAACCTCGATGCATGCCAGCACCCCCACCCCGGGGGGGTCCTTCTCCGCACCCCCATCCCCACCCCGGGGAGCGCAGACGTTCGTGGGGAGTTAGTGGGTTACGGGAGTCGCGGATTTGTGGGACGGGTCCATCCTGCCTAACCCATGGGTTTCCCTGCTGAGAGTTGGGGAAACTGAGGCACGGCGAGGCGCGGCATCCAGGGGATCGGGGGAGATTGTCCCCGTGGGCCCCCGTGGCCCCGAGGGCATGCACAGAGACGTGGGACTGGGAAGAAGGAGCAGAGGGGCGGCTCTTCCTCCCTCCGTGCCTGTTATCCCTGCCAGCCCCCAGCCTTGCTCGTCCCCCCCCGGCTCATCGCCCGCGTCCGCCGGCGCACGGGCCCTCCCTGGCAGCGCGGGCGGCTCAGCGCCGCTGCCCGTCGATCTCGTTTCCCGTTCACCGCGGTGAGACATTGCCCCAAAACCAGCCTCGCGGGCTGTGCCCGCAGCCGCCGGGGGAGGAACCGTCCCGCAGCCGTGCCCACGCAGCTCACGCAGATCGACGGTGCCGCGCAGGACATCCCTGTTCCGTCGCAATATAGCGGCGTGTGGTATTGAGGACGTGCAGGGCATCCCTACTCTGTCGCGATATACCAGCATGCACTACTAAGATCATGGAGAGCAACCCTCCTCTATCACGATGCATTGGCATGCAGTATCGGGACCATGCAGGTTATCCCTCCCCTATCGCGATATATCAGCATGCGCTATGGAGATGGTGCAAGGCATCCCTCTCCTACCGCGGTAAGTTGACGTGCGTGCCCGAGACGGTACGGAACACCCCTGCTCTATCGCGATACCACGGCACACAACAGGCAAGGCATCCCGATGCGATCCCGATCCCGCAGGACATCCCGGCTCTGCTGCGCCCAGCGCTGGGCACGTGGGCGAGCTGGAGCCGGCACCCCACACCCGCCGGCTACCCGCGCCCCTGCCCGCGCAACCTCACGCCGGTCCGCGCCCCGGAGCATCCGCGGGCCGGGGGGGTGCCCTTCTTTACCTCGGAAGCAGTACGCATCGTATCTGCTCTGGGCATCGGGGAATCCCGTCTGGTTGCGGAAGAGGAAGATGGTTTTGACGCCCGGCAGGGCCCCGCCGCAGCGCTCCCGGGGGGTGACGATGGGGTAGCGGACGCTGCCGTCGGCCAGCCAGCCGGGGCTGCAGGCGTCCAGCCCCGCGCTCCAAGCCGCGTAGAGCTGCCCCGTGCTCGCCAGCTCCGCGCCCAGCGCCCGGCAGCGCGCCGCCGCCTCCTCCAGCGTGAATTTGGCTGGGGCTGTCTCCAAAAAGATCTCCCCTGCGAAGAGAGGAAGGAGACGGGTGTCAGAGCCGGGGAGGGGGGCGTGGGCTCCGGGAGCCCCCCCGCCTCCTCCGCTCTCTGCACGACCCCAGGAGCTGGCTTGGGGATGGGGACCTGCGGCGTGGTCCTCGCGATGAGGAGCACGGGGGGCTGGAGGGCCCTGCCTGCCTCCCTGCCTGCCTCCCTGCCTGCCTCCCTGCCTGCCTCCCTGCCTGCCTCCCTCCGGATGCGCTCAGCAGCCGCGGCGCGGGCGCGGCGGGAGCTCTCGTGCCGCGCGGGATGCCTGCCCGCGCAAACGGAGCTGAGGCTTTAAAGCACCCGTGAACGGGACTGCCGAGGAGCAAGCCCGCGCCCCGCACGGCGCAATCCACCTACGGGACATTTCCAAGGGGATCTGCGGACCCTGCGGCAGGGCTTCGTGCTGAGAAGGGCCGGAGACCGCTGCCCGACGGCACGGCACGCGCCAGCCCCCACGACCGCCCCGGTCTCCCCGTCCCAGCGCGTCGTGCCCCGCACGCCAGCGACCCGCGCCACATCCCCGCCGGCTGCCTGGCGTCACCCCAACCGGCCCCACGGCAGCCGCGGCCACCGGCGGGGAGACCCCCATCGGGGTCCGAAGGAGGGACCGGCCACCCCCACGCAGACCTGGCCGGGCGGGACGTGCCCGAGCCGCGGGACAAGCGGCACCCCGGCGCATGCGAAGCACGGCGTGAGCTTGCCCAAACCCCAAAACGCCGCGCGGCGCCGTGCCGCGGCGTGCTGCAACATCGCCCTTGGGCACCCTGCAGCCCTGAGGCCAGGGATGGGCACCGGCTGCTGCCGGGAAGAGCGCCCTGGGGACCAGGAACGCTTCGGGGAGCCGCGCGGCAAGTCCCCCCCGTTGAAGCGCCCAAAGCTTTGCAGTGCGCGGAGGTTTCGGAGCCGGCGCCTGCGGTTCGGGGCGGCTTTTTCGCTTGGGTTTTGCAACGGGTTACGGGGGCGGGTTAGTGCGGCCGCCGAAGCAGGGGACGGCAGGACGGGGCTGGCGGCACCGCAGGCACCTGGGAGGTCCTCGGCATAGCAGTACACGTCGTACATGTCCTCCGGGTCCACCACCCCGTAGTTCCTCACCCCGGGGAAGCCGTTCATGTCTCCGTAACAAGCCTCGCGGGGCGTGTGGATGGGGTACCTGGGGCAGGAAAGCAGAGGGGAGGGCTGGCGACTCGCAGAGGGGTGACGGGGGAGGCGATGGGCGCGATGCCCGGGCGGCGGCGGCGGCGGCGGCGGCGCCCACCTGACGGTCTGGTCGGCGATCCAGCCGGCATCGCACTGCTCGTAGCCGCCGAGGTAGGCAGCGTACAGCTGCTCGGGGGTGGCGATGTGGGCGCCGATCTTGGCGCAAGCTTCCCGCGCCTCGGCGAAGGTGTAGGCATAGCGCATGGAGCCCTCCCGGTAGTGAAAGACCACCCCTGCGGTGGGACGGACGCGGGCATGGGCGAGGGGCTTCACGGCAGCCCCCACCCGCACCGGCGCGTCTGCACCTGGGTGCAGGAGGGGTTTGCTGAGCCGGGGGAGGGCACCCGGGCACCCGCCCCGAATCCCACCCCGCTCCCCGCCTCAAAGTACCTTTGACTTTGACGTCGAGGATGTCGTGGCCGTCCTCGATGCCGTGCTGCACGTCGCAGCGGTAGATCCCCGAGTCGGTGGGCCGCAGCTCGGTGAGCAGCAGGGAGGCGTCGGTGTAGCGCCGGTGGAAGATGGGCAGGGAGGCGCGGAGGCGATAGTCCTCGCTCACCTTCACCCGGTCCCCCCGGGCTACCAAGATCTCCACCTCCCTGCCCTCGGAGATGAAGGTCCACTTGACCCGGGGGGTTCCCAGGACCGCCCGGCGCCCGGCCGTGCTGGCGGTGGGCTGGGGGCCGAGGTAGGTGATGAGGCAGGGGATGGTGATGTCACCCGCCAGCACGGCGTCGAGGGCTGGGTGGCGCGGGATGGAGACCTGCAGCGCCTTGAGGTCCTCTGGGGGGGGAGGAGAAGAGGAGCCGTGAGCGGGAGCGGCAAGGGGTGCCCCCCGCCCCCAGACCCCCGCTGCAGGGCAATGACAGAGCAGGGAGCGGCGCGGCCGCGGCCGGTGATGCCGAGTTACCTGTGCCATCTCCGGGGCCAAACGCCTCCGGGACCACCGTGCGGGCAAACACCCAGAGCAGCAGCAGCAGCAGCAGCGGGAGGGCTGAGGCCATCCTCTGCCCTGCAAGGGGGAAGGAAAAACCGCCAGCTCTGCTTAAAATCCCCAGAAGCACCCAAAATATCCCTTCTCCGTCCGAGGAGGGGCGGGCAGGGAGGGACCCCAGCCCACGTGTGAGGGGACGAGGTGATGCACGAGGGGTCAGGACACGGAGGGAGAGGCCGGCACCGGCACAGCCGCGGCGTAACCTGGACCCTTGGCCGGTGGAGAGGGAAGAGAAGGAAATGTTAACAGGAGGAAGGAGCCCGCACGAGCAACTGGGACCATTGGCCGGGCGCCACTGGGTCCAATCCAGCCTCCGCCAGCCTTCGCGGGGAGCCGGGTCCCCTGGGGACAGCAAAGCCCAGCCCTGACGGCACGGAAAGTCGGAGCCCAAAGCCTGGCCCCGGCCGGGCGGGAGGCGATGCCAGAGCTGGGGCCGCGGTGAAAAACCACGGAAGGGTGTTTAAGAGCTGGCAGAGGCAGCGAGCCCCAGCCGGGGAGACGCGCGTGCAAGCGGGGCGCGTGCGCTCGCGCTTCCGCAGCCGCGCCGCGGCGTGCGCGCGTGCGGCTGTGCACGTGCGCGTGCGTGCGCTCGCGCGCGCCCGCGCTGCGGGGAGGGGGTGTTGAGGTCAGCGAGCTGCCGGGGTGGGGGGGGTGACGGCCGAGGGCGCACAAAGCGCGGGGCGGAGGGGGGGGGAAGGAGCCGGAGGGCTTCTCTTTGCCATTCAGCTCACGCCGGAGGTTTCCCGCGCGCAGGCTGGGAAAACCGGGACCGACCAAAGCAGCCATTATGTCCCAGGCCTCTCTCAAGGCTGCCCGGCACAAAGGGCTCTCCCCGCCAGGCTGGGGACCGGCGCTGAAAGGAGAGCCCAGCGGCTAGCACGGCCGTCGCCGGCCCCCGGCCGTCCCCGGGGAGCGGCAGGGGGGACCGCGGGGGGACACCGGGCACGTCGCGGAGGGGCTGCGGCCGCCCGCGGCCTCTTGCAGCCATCCGGAGAGGAGGCTGATGCTGGCGATGCGGGGAGATGCCACCGTAGGGACCACAGCCCCCGTACCCCTCAGCCCCCTGCAGAGGCTCCTCGGGGTGGCTGGGGGTCTCCTCAGCCCCCCGTGCCGGCGCCGCGCCGCATGGCTCCCCGGGACGGGTGCACAGCGACCCTGAGGCTCGGAGCGGCTTTGTAATTTATGAGCTCTTTGCCCTGCATTGGTTTCGGCGGCCGCGGAAGCGGATTCGGCGCCTCGGTGGCACGCTCAGGGCCAGGTCGCTGGCTGCCCGGGCCAGCCTGAGAGGAGGCTGCCGCATCGCCTGCAGCCCTCTGCCAACGGTGCGCCCCGAGGTTACCCGTGGGACCAAAGCACCAGAGAGAGGGTGTGAACACAGCCCCCGGCACCACGCACCATGGATATAACAGCTCCTGGCACCACGCACCATGGATGCACAGCCCCCGGCACCATGGACGTACAGCCCCCGGCACCATGGACGTACAGCCCCTGGCACCATGGACGTACAGCCTCCCGCACCACGCACCATGGATGCACAGCCCCTGGCACCATGGACGTACAGCCCCTGGCACCATGGATGCACAGCCCCCGGCACCATGGACGTACAGCCCCTGGCACCATGGACGTACAGCCTCCCGCACCACGCACCATGGATGCACAGCCCCTGGCACCATGGACGTACAACCCCTGGCACCACGTACCATGGACGTACAGCCCCCAGCACCATGGACGTACAGCCCCCAGCACCATGGACGTACAGCCCCTGGCACCATGTACCATGGATGTACAGCCCCCGGCACCATGGACATACAGCCCCTGCCACCACGTACAATGGACGTACAGCCCCCAGCACCATGGACGTACAACCCCTGGCACCATGGACGTACAGCCCTTGGCACCATGGATGCACAGCCCCTGGCACCATGGACATACAGCCCCTGACACCATAGACGTACAGCCCCTGGCACCATGGATGCACAGCCCCTGGCACCATGGACATACAGCCCCTGACACCATAGACGTACAGCCCCTGGCACCATGGATGCACAGCCCCTGGCACCATGGACGTACAGCCCCTGGCATCATGGATGTACAACCCCTGGCACCATGGACGTACAACCCCTGGCACCACGTACCATGGACGTACAACCCCCAGCACCATGGACATACAGCCCCTGCCACCACGTACAATGGACGTACAGCCCCCGGCACCATGGACATACAACCCCTGGCACCATGGACGTACAGCCCCTGGCACCACACACCATGGATGCACAGCCCCCGGCACCACGTACAATGGACGTACAGCCCCCGGCACCACACACCGTGGACGTACAGCCCCCGGCACCACGTACAATGGACGTACAGCCCCTGGCACCACATACAATGGACGTACAGCCCCCGGCACCATGGACGTACAGCCCCCGGCACCACACGCCGTGGACGTCGGACCATCATGTGCAGACCACAAACCACCCCCTTCCCAGCAGGAGCTCGGCACGGGCAGCCAAAGCCTCATCACCCGGGGTCTGGCTGGCAGTGCCGGAGCCGAGCCGGAGGCTTTCTCTGCTCCGGCGGGATCATTTGAATTCAGCCCCACGGCTTTGGAGCGGGAGACAAAACCCTCCTGCCCGGCGCCTGTGGCCGGGCTCCAGCGCGGGGGCTGGCTGCCGTCCCCCCGGGCGGCCGAGCGAGGAAGGCTTTTGTCGCGGGCGCCTTTTCGTCCCGTTCCCAAGGCGCCACGGTGGCGTGAGCCACGGCCGGCGGCAGCCGCAAAGCCCAGGGGAGCAAATCCAAGTGATAAAACTGCAGGAATGGGGCAAGCTGGGGTGAGCGGGCATCTGCTCCCCTCCCCTGCCTTGTCCCTGGCTGCGACCAGGGTGCCGGCACCGGGAATGGGACGCGGAGAGGGTTAAACCTAGTTTCGCCCTGCCCATGGGCGATGCCCTGAGGTCCTGGAGTCCCGTGATGGCAAGAGACTCTCAGATGTCATGTTTGGGGTTTGGGGTTGGATTTTTGGTGGGGTTTTTTTCCTATTTGCCACAAATGGAAAAATTTTCATCCCACATGTCGGGAGGGAAAAGCTGGGAGCAGGACTAGGGAAAAGCAGCCAAAAAGCTCAGAGCGGGGTAGGGGGGTTGGCGGCGGCTCGTGGGTCTTGATCATCTGAGACCTCGGAGCCGAGACGCAGGCACGCACGCAAGCGGCGGGAGCAGCTAACCTCCATTTCCGTGGGAAACCAGGTGGAAAATGGAGCTGAAGTCTATTTTGGGACAGGAACGATCTTTCTTTCTCCCCTGAACTCGGCCCCGCTTTCAGAGGCGGCTCCTTCAACGCGGAGCCGGGGCTGCGGCACCCGCTCCGGGCTGAAAAGCAGGAGCCGCTGCGAGGGGACGGCTGAGGGGCTTTCTCCTCCGCGACCCCCCTCGTCCCCTCCCCGTGACGGTTGCTCGCCCCGGCTGACAAGGTGCCCTGCCAGCCCGCAGCGAGCCGAGGGGAGGGCAGGCAGCGGCGCGGCGGCTTCCCGGGGATGCTCAGCTGCAGAGTGAGTCAGCAGCCGCGGGCAGAGCCTGGCCCCGCTCCAGGCGCAAGCGGGCGGCCCCGAACGTGGCTTCGGACACCCCAACGCCGCCCCGGCCAGCCGGACGCGCCGACGGCCCCGTCCGCACACGCGCCCATCCCGGCAGGCACGTGGCTGCCTCCGTATCGGTGTCGTTCCCCACCTCCATCCCCGCTGCCGACGGACCCTGCGTCCAGGATCCGTCGTCCCCAGCCCTGGATGCGTACGGGGCGCAGCCGTGCTCGGAGGGGTCCCCGGAGCGGGGGACACGCCGGAGCCCCTGGGAGGGGGCTGGGGTGGGAGGGCCGCACTCTGCGCAGGGATGCGACGGGAAGGACCCGGCAGCCTCTTGGCAGCAGCCGCTGGCAAAGCTTAAAAGCCCGGAAGCAGGTGGGGAGAACGCGGGGGGGGGTCCCTCCGGCTGCCAGAACCCCTCACCCCCCCCATCCCAGCAGGGAGAAAGGGGCTCCTTGTCTGCAGGGCTGGGATGCAGGGATGTTGCCCCCGGAGCAGGGGGTCCGGGGGAGCCCTGGGAGGGTCCCTGGGGAGATAGAGTCCCACACAGAGGGGTGGGGGTGGGAGCGGACCCTGTATGAACCCCCAGGGACACGTGAACGGGTGGGTGAGCGTGTCGCACGCACACGTGAAGGTTTGCACACCCAGCCCCATCTTTCCCGGCTTGTGGGGCTCCGGTGGGGAAACTGAGGCACAAGGAGAAGGATGGGGGGTCCCAGATTTTGGCGCTGCTGCTCAGGCGGGACCTGCTAAGCCAGGGCTCCCTGGCCCCTCGGCACACTCGCCAGCGGACTCGCAGCTCCTCGCTGCCGGCACAAGATCACCCCGTCTTCCAGTTTCCCCAGTCTAAAGCCATTCCCCGAAAAGCAGCCCTAAGCCCCCCACCACCCTCACACTGCCATGCAGGCACCCGGCGGCTGGAAAAGGCTCCGGCTGGGGCAGAGGGAGTTTTTCCCACCCCTCTGGCAGCCGAAAGGAAGAGCAACAGGTTCTGGGTTGGCTTGAGATGGGAGAAGTCAGCGTGGGGGGACAGGAGGTGGCTGCGGCCAAAAGTGGTCCCCAAAGGGATGCTCAAGGGCAGCCCCTTCATCCCAGGGACGAAATGCTGCCGGAGGGGAAGGGGTTTGCAGCAAAATTCCCCATCCCGGCACACCCCAGGGGGGGACCTGGGGTTCATACTGGGGTTTCTCAGCAGGGAAAAGCCATGACAATCCCGCAAAATGTTTCTGTTTACCCCCGGCCCCTCCTGTCCCCCGCACTGGGACACCGGCAGAGCCGGGGGACGGAGCCGAGAGAGCTGGGGAGGATGGGGAGATCGGGTGGTGCCCTGCAGCCACCCCAAACCCTGGGCTTCGCCCCTGAAAAACTCCCCATGGAGAGCAGCAACGCAGCTGGGCAGGAGAGGGGGGAGCTGGACCCCCGGGTCTCTGTGCAAGCCCCTGCCCAGCTCCGAGCCTCAGTTTCCCTTTCCACTGCTACCCTGACCACAGCATCCTTGGGACGAGGACCTGTCCAGAGGATCTGCAGGACAGACGGGAAGGGCTCCCCCGTGATGGGACACCCCAGACCCACGCTGGACCCCTGGCCCCTCCGACAGCTCTCCCAAAGCCAGGATCCCGTGGGAGCAGCTGCTGAAACGGCCCCGAATCCCCCCCTTCACGCCCGATGCCTTCGCGCCCGGCGGCCGGCTGGGCAGCGGGACGGGCTGGGCTCCAGGCTGCGGTGGCCGGGCAGCACCAAAGTCCTTTTTCCATCCAACTTAGCAAGACCCCCCCCTTCAGCCCCCGCTCTGCCGCCAGCGCTGCAGAGCCAGCGCCGGTACAAGCTGATCCGTGAAAAAAAGCCAACTTGCAGAGCGATGCTGTCCTCCCGGGGGGGTCAGTGACAAGGACAAACCTCCCCGACGCGGGACTGTGGGGACTGCCAGCTTCGAGCATCCTCCGCCGCAGGGAGGGTGCCCTGTGCCCCCCGTGCCTGCATCCCGCAGGGAGAAGCACCGGGAAAGCTCTCGGCATCCCCACGCCGGGTCAGCTCTCCTCTTACTTTCCTCCGGCGCGGAGGTGAAATGAGATGTGGAAATTAATAGCGCAGTACGGCAGCAGGCAGCCGCCCGGCCGAGCCGCGCGTCGCCCCGTGGTTGACCGTCGGCCGAGCCCGACGCGTCCCCCGCATCCCACCTTGCTCGGTGAGCGGCGGCAGCCCCGCGGCAGCCCTTCTTCGCGGCGGGGGGAACGGCAACGCCGGGAGGGGGTCCCCTTCCCCAGGGCCCCGGTGCGGGGCTGAGCCGCGGCTTCTCCGGGGCAGTGCAGGCAGCGGTCGGCAGCAGGTTGGCAGGACGGCTGGGAACGAGCTCCAGCAGGCATAAGTGCAGGCACCGAGAAAAGAGGAGTCTTCTGTGTGTGTCCGTGTCCTCTTCTCTCTTTTTTTTTTTTCCTTCCCCTTTTCCCTCCTCCTTTTATATTTATTCCTTCCCCTAATTAAGAAAAAAAAAAAATTATTACCGTGTTGGCAGGCGCTTTGTCCCTCCCCTTCCCTCCCTCCTGGCAGCGGGCAAACCCGGCACGAGATGCCGAGCGCGGGGAGAGGAGGATGCTCAAACCCGGGCACGTTATTTAACCCAATGCAGCAGAAGCAGAGGAGCAGCCGGCACCGGGTACCCCAGACCCAGCCAAGAGAAGGGGGTCCCCCCACCGCAGCCCCCCGCCACGGCATGGGAATGCCCTTCGGATGGTTATTTCCGATATTTGGCAGGTTCAGCTGAATGAGGAGGGGGCCACGGGTCGGGGTCCCGGTAGCCAGCGGAGGCTTTGTCATGCAAAACCCCCTTTGCAGCGAGGCCAGCGGAGCCCCACGTGGGTGGAGGCACCATGCGGGGGCTGGAGGGACCCAGGGGCTTCGTCAGCCCCAAAAGGGTGGTGGGAGCAGCCAGAGCTGAGCCCCCGGCACTCACAGCCCAGCTTGGTCCCGCGGGGAGCACGTGCCGTGCCTCAGTTTACCCACCTGTACTCGTGTCACGGGGAACCGGGATAATTAATGCATCTTTAGGTTTGACGGCTTGCAGATTGCTCCCAGAGGGACGTGTCAGGACCTGGGTGCCCTGAGCACGCAGTGGGGTCCAGGGTGCAGCTGGGGACCCTCATTTGCAGAGCGGAGCCCCTCAGCAGAAAGGCAGCACCCATGCGCCGGCGTCGGGGCTTTTTTTAACCAGATCTCACTCAAACTTTCTCTGGCGTGGAGCATCCTCCGCCCGGGGGGGCCGGTGCGGAGCCTGCCAGATAATTGCTCTGGTGAGTTTGCAGAAAGCCGCAGCTCCTGAGCAGAATTAATCATTCGTCGCCCTGGGAAATAATTACGGGCAGCGGAGGCAGTCTCGTTAGCGGTGCGGTCCGGCGGGTGAGGCACGCCGCAACGCTCTGCCCTCGAGGCAGCCGCATGGCGGTGCGGGGCCGGGATGGAGGCTGGGACAGACGCCAGGGTTGGACGCCGGGACGGACATGGCGACGGGCAGGGGTGAAACCCACGGGCTGCCCCATCCTCTGTCCCCCCCGCCATACCCGTCCCATGAGGTCACATCCTGCACCCGGCACTTTTGCGGCAGAAGGCTCAGGGCTGGGGGAAACGCAGAGTGCCTGCTCAGCAAGCAGCGTCCCCCATCCTAATTGGGAACAAATGTTCCCAGCCTGGCCGGGGTTTCCTTGTCGGCCTAGAGTGAACCTTCCAGGGCTGCCGCTCTGCCTTCCCCTTCCCAGGGCATCTCCCAGTGGCATCTGTGGGGCAAAGCCCTTGGGACATCCCATTCCTGGAAGGGGCAGGGGAGGAGGGAGAGGAGCAAGGTGGTAGCAGGGCACAACCCTTATTAGACATCAGAGAATCCCCATCCCTACCTGCAGCTCCAGAGGTGTCAGGGGCCTCCCAGCCAGCCGGGAAGGGGTCCAGCCCCATGGGGACCCCATCCAACAACTGCAGCCCGCGGCCGCAGGCAGTCTGCGTCTGCATCCAGGCCAGAGGGCCCCGATGCCCAGCTGTGCTTCCTCCTCCTCCTCCTCCTCCTCTTTCTCCCTCCAGCGCTGCTCAAAGTCACGTAGCAGTGCCCGCCGCGCATGCTGTGCCAAGCTCTCTGGCAGCCCACCGGCTCCCCACCCTGGGATGGCACGCACCGCCGGGGGCTGTGGGACTGCAGCACCCTCAAACCTGCCGCCCCCAAAAACCTCTGCTGCTGGCGAACAGCCACCCCCAAGCACCCCATGGGGCCGGGGGGGCACAGATGTCCCCACCCCAGGGGCTTCTGACGCCGAGCATCCCCCAGGGACATGGATGTCCCCACCCCAGGGACTTCTGACCCCAAGCACCCTCCAGGGACACAGACATCCCCTTCCAAGTGACTCCCACTCCCAAGCGCCCCACAGAAGGAAGGGATACACAGATATCTCCACCCCGGGGTGCCCCCCCCCAGCTCTGCCCCCAGCCCCCCCCAGCACTGGGACCCCTCTACACCCCTGGGGGTCCCGCGTTCTCCTGGGCTGCAGGGTTCGGGCTGTCCCACCGAGCCCCGGTGCTGGCTGAGGGAGAGGGGCACAATGGGGAACGCCAAAGCCAAGGCATGAGGAGGAAGAGGGGAATGAGGCCGGGGAGGAAGGAAACACTCCTTCCCCGGGCACTTCCTGGCGTAGCCGTGGGCACCGAGGGCCGCCTTGCGGCAGACGCCAATATTGGGGGCTGGCCACCCTCGGGCAGCTCTGGGGCACCCTGCCACCCCACGGGCACCCAGCGGGAGGAGGAAACTGGGAGCTGGTGGAAAAGTCAAGCCAGCCAGGGCGGTGGGGACGGCTGGCTCCGGAGCAGATGTGCTAAGGAAACAAGGAGGAGGAGGATGAAGGTGCACGGCGAGGCTCCGTCGCCCCGCTGCCTGGAGCTCCGGTGACCCGGAGATGAATTACCCGACCTCAGCGCTCCCTGTGCTGCTTAATGGCATTTCAATCCCGGCTGCGAGAGGCAAATCAGAGCCGGGGCCAGGCAGCCAGACAGGATGTCTGGCCGGAGATGAGCCGGGAAGACGATGCCTTTGGGGACCCCTGAGCTGTGGGGCATCCCCCCCACACACACCGGCCAGGCACCGAGGCGGGACGTGGCAGCACCCGGGGGAAAACTCGCTCCCTGCCAAAGTGGGGCTGGGACCCCTGCTATCGCTGCTCCCAGATGTGGGAGCCATGGGGGTCCCACCAGCTCCAGGGTGGTGGAAGGAGCTCGGGGACCCCTCGGGTGGCTCTGGGTGGCCTTTGCCAGCAGAGGGGACTGTCGCTTGTCTCTCCGGAGGAGCTCGCCCAGAGCCTGTCCCGTGGGACAGCTCGGGAGGGGACATTTACTCCTTCCTCCTTGCCCTGGTGAGGACAGAGCAGGGCCCCTCCGTGGGAAAACCACCATCTCTCCGGGAGTGGGAGGACTGGGACGAAAAGCTGGCAACAAGTCTCTCCCCAAATGGTGTTTTCCTGCCTCTTTTGTTCACAGAAACCTCCCGAGTTTGAATTTTTAAACCTCCTCCCCTTGCCAGCCTGCTGCCCTCCCCCCAAATAAATCAGCTTTGGGAGGGGGAAAAAAGAGAAAATAAAAAATAATAATCCCCAAACGCTCCCCGCGAAGCGATTCATAACCCCACCGTGACGGCTCGGCCGTGCGGGTGAAAGCTGTAAACGAAACCAAATGTTGAGCCGGCGCTTGCCAAGTTTCGGAGGCTGCCGGCAAAACCGGCGGCCAGCCGCAGCCGCGAGTCCCCGTTGGGCTCCCAGCTCCGCTCGGCGCCTCCCGCCCTGCACATCTGGAAAGAAAGAAGATTGCAGCTGGACACAGCTGGATGCAGCACCCCAAGGGGGGGTGGCTGGGATGATGCCCTGTGCCCCCCGCCATCCCCCCGCCGGGCTCTCCCTGGGCAAAGGGACGTCCGTATGGCCAGATCCACGGCTCAGCCGTGGCTTGTGCTGAGCCCAAAACTGCCCCGGCCCCCGAGAGGCACCGGTGACCCCGGCGCAGCCATTGCCTCCCCGGGGCTGTGAGACCCTCGACGGGCTCCCTCAGCCCCAGGTTTCGGAGCGTCACGGGGCGGCTAGCTGCCGCAGAGGGATGCCTGCAGCCAACCCCGGAGGACACGGGCTTCTGCCCACCCGCCCTCGGCCACCTCCCAGCCGCCACGCCGAGCCCCACGGCAGCCCTCCAGCCCCCCAGCGTGGATCCCAGCTGAGCCGCACCGGCTGGGGGGATCCGACCCCTCAAGCCGACCCTCCCAAAGTGCAAAGAAACACCTCGCTCTTCCCCAGGGCTGGAGAATCCCTGGAGCAGGGCTCAGCCCTCCCGCCCCCGGCGTCAAGCCCACGTGGGCTGGAGCCGGCCCGGCTGCGGAAGAGTTAAGCCCCGCTCCTCGCCCGGGTCTCAGGGGCCTCCCACTCGCCTGGTGGAGTATGAATAGCTGCGCTCCCCTCCGCTCCCAGCCACTGGCTTCCCTCCCTGCCTTCCCTCTCCTCCAGAGCCCCGGCATCTTCCCCGGCATCCTCCGGCAGCGCCGGTGCCAGAGCCCCGGCATCCTCCGGCAGCACAGATGCTGAGCACGGAAAGTTTCACGGGGGCGAGAGCCCTGGGCGAGGAGTCGCTGCAGATGTGGGACCTCAACAAGCGGCTGGAGGCGTACCTGGCCCGCGTGAAGTTCTTGGAGGAGGAGAACGAGGTGCTGCGAGCCGAAATCCAGAGTGCCAAGGGCAGCCCCGCCGGGGACTCGTGGCGGGCGAAGTACGAGGAGGAGCTGCGAGCCCTGCGGGATGCCCTGGATCATGCCTTCAGGGAGAAGTGCACGGCCGAGCTGGCCAGGGACAACCTCTACGAGGAGGTCCAGCAGGTGAGGAGCAGGTGCCAGAAGGAGCAGGCAGCCCGAGAAGAAGCCAAGAAGCAGCTGTCCTTGAGCAGAAAGGAGCTGGAGGAGGAGAGGAGAGCGCAGATCTGGCTGAAGGAGAGAGCCGTGCAGCTGGAGAAGGAGGTGGAAGCCTTGCTGGAGGTGCACGAGGAGGAGAAAGCGGGGCTGGACCAGGAGATCGCGAGCTTCTCGCAGAGCCTGGAGAGCTTCCGCTGCACACCGGTGGCTTTCCAGCCGGTGGAGGTGGAGGACTACTCCAAGAGGCTCTCGGAGATCTGGAAAGGGGCAGTGGAGACCTACAAGACAGAGGTCTCGCAGCTGGAGGGTTCCCTCTGCCAGGCCAAGGAGAACCTCTGGAAGGCAGTGGAGGACAACCAGCAGAGCCAGCTGCAGCTGCAGCACCTGGAGAAGGACCTGGCGGGGCTCAAAGCACGGAAGGAGATGCTGGAGGAGAGCCTGGCCCGGCAGTGGCAGGAGCAGCGCGGGGAGGCGGAGAAGTTCCAGGTGGGCGAAGGCGGTGGGGAGGCGCCGGTTCCCTGGGGAGGGGGAGAGAGGGGTGCTGTGGGTGCTTGGGGGGGGTCCTCAGGGCACCCACCCCCTGCAAAGGGACGGGGGTGGCGGACAGGAGGAGGCGAGACGGAGGGAGTAAAGCCCCGGGCAGGGATGGACGGCGGCCCTGGATGAGCTGCGGGCGAAGAGGAAGCTGAGGAGGGCGGGAGGAAGAGCAGAGCGGCTCGGGGACGTCCTTGTCCCCACCGCAACACGGACCCGGGGCCACCCGGCTGCAGGGGAGCAGCACCCAGACACCGGGTCCTCCCCCACCGCCCTGCCCAGGGCTCCTGAACCAGGATCCGGGGGGAACGGCAGCCCCTGCCCGCTGCCCCCCCCCGACGCTGGCTGCAGGCAGCAGGGTACAGGCAGCGGGGGGGGCGTGGGGAGGATAAACTCCGACCGACTGCGCTGCAGCTGCAGCCCGACAGCTGCAAAAGTAATTCAGCAGAGGGGGGTGGCGGGGGGG
>NC_138604.1:1849839-1882529 GCF_964289735.1 Phaethon aethereus
GCTCGCCCAAAAGATGCTTCTTTCCCACGCCGGTGTCCTGCAGTGCTGAATCCCCCCCGGCCTTTCCTCCCGCCGCCTCCCCCTCGCCTTTCAGCCCTGCTCCCCTCCTCGCCCCCCTCTCCTCACCCTCAGCCCCCCCCCGCCCCGTGCGAAACTCGAGTGCCCAGGAACCCCTCACCCCACAGCATCCCAAGGGGCTCTGAGTGGACGCGAGAGCCACCTTGCACGGTCTCACGTCGGGCAGGGACAGGCAGGGCTCAGGCAGGGCTGAGGCGGCCCTGACACCCCCCCCATGCTGCCGGCAGCTGGCGATGGAGGCCCTGGAGCAGGAGAAGCAGACGCTGCGGGTGCAGATCGCCCAGGTGCTGGAGGACAGGCAGCAGCTCATGCACCTCAAGATGTCCCTGAGTCTGGAAGTGGCGACCTACAGGTGAGGTCCCCGACGGGGACGGGGCTGGGGGGCAGCCGCTTCCCCCCACGCACCCCTGTGCGGGGCGCTGGGGCCGAACCCCGCGCCTCGCTGGGCACAGGAGGGGTCTGGGGCGCAAGGCGGGGGGTCTCGGGCACAAGGGGGGTCTTGCGTAGGGGCAGCCCCGCGCCCCAATTCCAGCCCTTCCAGATGGCCCCAGACAAAGGCAGGCTGCCAGGGGACTGGGGGGACAATTAGCATGAGAATAGGGGCTGTCCCCGAGCCGAGGGGCCTCCCCGGCAGAGCATGATGTCACCCTGCGCCGACACTAATCCTGGGGACAGGGGGATGGGAGGGAGACGGGAGCAAGGGGGGCTGTTCCGGTGCGTCCCCCGCCGAGCCAGGGCAGGGCAGCAAAACCACCCGTAGTCCCGGTCGTGCCTCAGTTTACCCGCAAGGCAGCCGCCGTAGCCCGACGGAGGGCACGGGGAGCAGCTCGGCTCCCACCGCGGTGCAGGCGCCCACCCACCCCGCAGCACCCACCCTGCTCCTCTCCTTGCAGGACGCTGCTGGAAGCAGAGAGCACCCGCTTGCAAATGCCAGCCGGGGAATACAAGCTGGCCAACGGCTTGCGAGGTAAGAGAGCCCCGGCACCAGCCCCGGCACCAGCCCTGGCACCACCGCCGCGTCACCCCCGGGGGGGTTCGGGGGATGAGGCTGAATATAGACGCGAGCATTTTCCTGGCAGCGGTCGCTCGGCCGCGATAGGAAGGTGTGAACAGCGGCCGGGGGGCTCCTGGCACAGGGCTCGCAGCCGCCGCGGTGTAGATAAGGTCTTATCTGCTTCTTCGCCTCTTTTTTTAATTCTTCCCCTGCACGAGGAGGGCAGGAGCGGATCCGTGTGCCCAGTGGGACCGCGGGCTGTTGGAACGAGCTGAGCGTCTCTTTTTTTCCTCCAAAAAAAACCCGACAAGGAAAGCCTGTCACCTGCACGCGTCCCCCAGCAGCGGGACCCGACTGCGGCTGCAGCCAGGCAGAGCATCGTCCCCGCGCGGCGCCGCAGCCCCGGGAGCATCGGCGTCGGCTGGACTGGAGCGAGGAATTTCCCACTTTCTGTTTAAAAATAGGAGAGGGGGCAGCGGGCAGCGAGAGGCACCCGGGCGGCAGGGGAGGGACGGGGGAGCCCCACGAGCGGCTTTTCGGCACGCTCACCGCGCTCCCCCTCGCTCTTTGCAGATCTCAAGCTGGAGGCGAGCAGCGGCAGCAAGCTGGCACCGGCCAGCGCCGAGGTCAGGCGACTGCTGCCCCGGGACCACCGCGCCAGCCCCTCCATCTTCCCCAGGGCGGAGGGGAGGGGACAACCAGCAAAAGCCCAAAGCGACGCTCTGACACCCAAAAGCCAGAGTCCCAGCACCAGGGAGCTCCAGAAAATCAGCTCGGTCCTCCATGCCACGGCACCGCAGGCTGCCGGCACGGCCAGGGAGCCGAGTGCCCCCGGCCACTCCACGCCGAGCCCCTCGCAGCCGGGCAAAGCTGCCCCTTCTCTCTCCCCAGACCCCCCCAGCCCCGTGCCGCCAGAGCCGGGGAGCCCAGGGGGAGAGGGTCCCACCTGGCCAGGTGGAGACGGGGGTGAGAAGGCACATCCTCTGCCCGGAGCCGTGGCAGAGACCCACGACGCCAGCGCCGAGCCCCCGGGAACGGCGCCCACGCCCAGCCTGCGGTACCCAGCCCAGCTGGTCAGCGAGGCGCTGGAGGATGCTCTCAAAGAAATGAAAGATGATGCTCAGCCCAAAGAAGAGCCCACGCTCAGCGCTGCGTGGGTCCCCCGGGAGGCCCGTGCCCCCAGCCCCACTCCCCGCATAGAGGCTTTCAGAGGGGCCAGGGAAGAGCAAGACCCCTCCGAGGGGGCCGGGGGTGGCGAAGCCCCCGAAGAGGAGGAGAGGGCGGGGGAAGCCGTGCTCCAGGGGCTGGGTGCGGAGAGCAGCGCTCGCCGGGACGGAGCCGCGTCCCCACCGGGACCGCATCCCTGCGGCACGGCTGCTTCCCTAAGTGCCGCGGCGAGCCGGGAAGAGATGGGAGCATGGGAGGAGGAGTTGCCCACCGTGCTGAGCCCAAGGGAAGCAGAAGCAGTGGCCCAGGCAGAGGACACGAGTGGCCCTGGCCAGACGGGGACTGGCTGGGAAGAGCCAGAGCAAGGAGAGGATGAGGCGGAGGCCCCGAGCGTGGAGGCATCACACCCCTCGGAGGATGAGGAGGAGAGGGCACCCCCGAGCCCCTGCGGGGAGGATGGCGACTTCCAGGGCGAAGGGATGGGTGCACAAGAAGGGGAGTCCCTGCAAAGGGAAGCGGCAGCTGCTCGTGCTGTCCTGACGGAAAGGCAGCCGGTTGTGCCGATGGAAAGTCACCTGGAGGACGACCTTGTTGAGGGAGAGCAGGAAACGTCTGAGCATCGGGAAATGCCTGTCTGCGAGACGGATCTGGCTACAGAGGAGGAAAGCGGGCAGATGTGCCCAGGGCAGGAGCCGTGCCCGGAGCAGGAGCCCTCGAGCATCCATGAGGCCATGGCAGCAGAAGAGGCTTCCTCGGGGACTGAAGAAGACGCCGTGGGAGGAGAGGACCCAGGCAGAGCACAAGAAGGTGAGGGAGGAAAGGGAGAGGCCGGTGGGGAGGCGCTGGGGGGAGAAGACCCCCAGGCAGGAGAGGCTGTGGGGCAGGAGAGCGGAGCCGGGGAGGAGCCCGGGGACCTGCAGGAAAACGGCTTTGCGGAAGAGGTGCTGGAGCAGGAGGAGCCGGAGCCGGGAGAGGAGCCCTGGGATGGGAGGGATGATGGCAACAGCCAAAAGCCCCATCCAGAGGACTGGGAGGTGACAGCAGAGGACACAGAGGAGGCTCTGGGGACAGAAGAGCCAGACTGGGCAGACGGCACCCCGACAAGCGCAGGAGGGCTGGGAAGCGAGGAGAGAGACGGCACGTCGCCAGCAGAGCCGGAGGAGAGCCGGGAAGATGATGAAGAAGATGCCGAGAGCCGGGGGATGAGCCAGCAGCAGCCACCACCGGAGGCTGAGCCGGCCCCGGGGCTGGCAAGGGATGAGCAGGAGGGCACCGTGGGGCACCCTGCCCGGGCACCCGCAGACGCCGCCGGGCGAGGGGACAGCCAGGAGCCGTCCGAGTCTCCGGAGGAGCCGTGGGAAGTGCAGGATGAGGATGGCGATGACGAGCTCGGCTCGGACCCAGGACAGCCGGAGAGCAGCAGCGCCGGCCCTGCGGCACTCCGGCAGGCACCGGGTGACGGCGCGGAGAGCGGCGAGCCGGCGGAGGAGGATGCTGGGCAGTGGGGAGAGCTGGAGCAGGCGCCGGAGACGGGCGGGAGCGTGGGGCTGGAGGACACGCTGCCCGACAGCACGCCCTTGCGCCTCTACGAAGGGGAGACGCTGGCTGCGGCTGCACCCAGCCAAAACCCCCCGGAGGCTGAGACAGCCCCTGCATCCGAAATAGCTCCAGAGGGTGAAGGATGGCTGGAAGGGAGGGACGAGCCACCAGCTCCCACCGTGCCCGAGAGCCGCGACAAGGAGGCAGGGATGGAGGTAGCCCCTGTGGCAGAGGATGCTGAGGAGGAAGGCTATTTCATGGTCTCTGCTCCCCGCCGAGAGGTGTCCAGCTCGGAGGAAGCCGAGATCTCCGAGGACTTTGAAGAAATTAAAGTTGAAGCAACCGAAGGCAGAAAAGATGATCTGGAAGCTGCCGTAGAAGCATCCCCGGTGCCGGAGGACGAAAGGCGCTTTGAGGCGTTTGTTGGTGAAGCAGACGAAGACACGGAGATGCCCGCAGAAGAACCTGAGGTGCCGAAAGATGAGGAGGAGGATGATGCTGGGGGTTCTACTGCCCAGCGGGAGGAAGGCCCAGCTGTGCCCGAAGCAGATCCCGGCTCCGCTGGGGCTGCGGGGCCGTTAACAGGAGGCACTGACGAGCCAGCCCAGGGTGCCGCAGGCGCCGGCACCCACGAGGGACCGGGGCGCCGGGAGGGTTTGGCTGCTGGGTCAGACGAGGAGCTTGACGGCACGGTGGAGCTGGAGAGCGATGCCGGCAGAGCCAAAACGCTCCCAGGCAGCGACCTGGGGCTGCTGGGGCAGGAGGAGGAAGAGGAGGAGGAGGATGAGCCCAACGTGGCTCACCGGGAGGCGGCCGAGCCCGTCCCTCCGGCAGGGCTCCAGGCCCAGGCGATGCCGGTTTCTCCACCGCTCGACCGAGCGGAGCAGCCGTCGGATGAGCAGCCGTCGGATGAGCAGCCGTCTGTGGAGGAGGAAGCACCGGATGGTGACAGCCCCCTCCCAGCTGGGGATGAGGAGACCCCCGCGGCCGACCCACCTGGGCAGGGCTCCGCGCTGGAGCGGGGAGGTTTTCCGGAGATGATTGAAGAAAGCCCAGAGGTGGCCGATCTCTCCGCAGAGGTGCCGGCGGATGTCATGAAAGACTCGGATATTTTGGAAATAGTTGAGCAAGCCCTGGAGTTCAACCAGGAGCTGGTAATGGGGGTGAGGGCAGCCGAGGGTGTGCAGCGGGGTCCTGGCGGGACCGAGCACCCCCGGGACGCCGAGGAAGACTCCTCGCCCACCTCGTCCAGCAAGGAGGAGCTGACGGTGCAGGAGGTGCCGGCGGATATGGCACCGGGGACGGAGGGTCCGGTTCGCGCCGAGAACGGGCTGCACCGGGAGGCCAGCCTGGAGGACCTGGCTGAATTCACCGAGGAGGTGCCGAACGGCATTGCCGGCATGCCGCCAGCACAGGAATTCCCCACGGAGACCGCAGACCCCACGATGCCGCTGCAGCCCCCCGCTCCCGGAGACGCCACCAGCGCCAAGCTGGCCGATGCCACCCCCCGCGGCAAGCGCGGTGGAGCCGACGCCATCCCCGTACCGTCCACTTTGGAGGATGACGTCTTGTGCCTCGCGCCCGACCAGCCGCCGGCATGCCGGCTGAGAGCCGAGCAGGAGCCCTGGTCCTCAGGGGACGAGTGATGGCAGCGGCGAGGGACCCCTCCGGTAGCCCCCACCCTGCCAAAACCCAGCACCCTCACTTCGCCCACCCACCTAACGCTTCTCCATCTCCTTATGATTTTTAACACGTTTGTGTGGAATTTTTGCACCCCTTTTCAGAGTGAAGGACCACCAAGCTCAGTTCCCAGCTCCCCAAATTCGCCTGCTTGCTCCAGGACCCCAGCCTCATTTTGTGCCCCCTCTGGGTGGGTTGCCGTGGCTGTATTTAATTTAAACCCCATGTTTCCCCCTTCCCTGCGATCTCCCCCAGCGCAGCCACCCCAGGAAGACCAGCTGGAGGCTGGGGACCCCCAAACACTGCACCCCAGGACCCAGAGCTGGCGGGGGGGGGGACGCGGGCACCCAGGGGTCCCCAGCCCCGACCCGCTGACGCTCATGGGGCTGCCCCACACCAGATGTATTTGCTGCCTTGACGTTAATTTAATAAAGCCTCGTCCTCCCGCTCGGACCCGCTGCAGCCCAGTTCTCCTCATTCCCTCGGGGGGGGCAGGAGCGGAGGGGGCAGCAGCCCCGGGGCAGGGCTGGGGGGGGCAGGGGAGGGCACGATTTTGGGGGATTTGCACTTCCAGGCTGCTTTCTGCCAGGAAAGCGGCAGCACGGGTTGGGGACAGGGTCCCCAGGATGATGCTGACCCATCCCCGGAGCGATGTACCCCCCCAGGGACATGCTCCCTCATCCCCGGGGCGATGCGGCCCCCCCCGGGGCGATGCTCCCCTGTCCCCAGAGCCCCACGGATGCTGCTCAGGGCCAGCCGGCGGGAGCGGGACAGGATGCCAGCCCACCCCGTGTCCCTGCGCCAGCACCTTCAGCGATGAGCCAGCAAAACCAGCTGCAATTCCCGCCCGGATCGGGCAGGCTGCCCGCGGGGCAGCCGCCGGGGACCCCGAGCATCGCGGCTTCCCTTTCCCCCAAAGGGTGCTGGGCTGCAGGGGGGGCTGCAAGGAGCTGAGGGGGCTCAATCACCCCGTTGTGCAGCCGAGCGTGGGGACGGCGCGGGAAGAGCCGCATAAATCAGCCTCCGGCCAGAGAATGGGCTCCTTTATGCCGGGCAAAGGGCTGAGTCACCGCGGGCAAGGGGACAAGGGGACCAGGGTGGCCACAGCACCCCTGGGGACCGACAGCCTCGCACCCACGGGTGCGCTCAGCATCGCTCCTTGGGCGCTCGGGGAAGGGCCGCTCGCCCGGCTGGCCCCGCCGCTCGCCCACGCACCGGATTTAGCCCGGCCGTCCCCGTGCCAGCGCCCGGGGATGCTTGGAGCCAGCGGCCGATAAGGACCCGACATTTATCTGCTTTCCTCCATGTGAAGCCCCCGGCCCCCTCCCCTGCCCGAAGGCGACGGTTTCCTTTTAAGGCTAAACTCCAACGGATCCAAACACCGTAATAAAAAAAAAATAACCCCTCTGATTAGTTTAATCAGGCGCCGAGCCTGCGTTCAATCAGCCCTTGGCCCGAACGAACCCCTCTGGCAAAGCCTGGGCAGCGTCAGCCCGTCGGTGGCTGATGGCAGCTCTGGTAACCCCCAGCCCAAGACCCCCCCGCGCCCCCCGTGTGGTCCCCCGAAAGCGGGGCTGCCCGGCTGCCGGGGTCCCCGGGCGAGGAGGGGCGGTGGCGGGATGCTGTGGGGGAGATGGCAGCGGGCGAGGAGCTGCGCGAGGCGGGGGGTGACATTCCTCCCGAAATTAATCCGCATTCCAGCCGGTGCTGACAAAGCGACGAGGGGGGACAGATGGCGGGGGGGAAGGGGGAGCCCCTTCCTCGCCCCGAGGAGGAGGATGGCACGAGGCTGCTGAGGGCTGGGGTCAGCCGGTGGGGTGGGGACGGCTGCCGGGTGCTTCGCAAACCCCCGGGGCTGCAGCCTGGAGAGCGAAACCCTGCGACGCTCGTCTGCAGGGCGCGAGGAGCGCGCCAGCGAGCGCTCATCGACGGCACCGAGCGTGTATCGATGGGACCGAGAGTGTCCCCAGCGGGACTGAGTGTGTCCCCAATGGGACCAAATATGTCCCCAACAGAATCAAGAATGTCACCGATGGGACCGAGCGTGTCCCCAGTGGGACCAAGAGTTTCCCCGATGGGACTGAGACTGTCCCTGATGGGACCGAGCGTGTCCCCAACGGCACCAAGTGTGTATCGATGGGACCAAGCGTGTGTCTGACGGGACCGAGTGTGTCCCTGATGGGACCAAAAGTGTCCCCAGTGGGACTGAGCATGTCCCCGATGGGACTGAGAGTGTTCCCAGCAGGACCCAGTGTGTATCGACAGGACTGACATTGTCCCCGACCCAACCGAGCGTGTCCCCAACGGCACCAAGCATATATCGATGGGACCGAGAGTGTGCCCAGCGGGACCGAGTGTGTCCCCAGCGGGACCGAGAGTGTCCCTGATGGGACTGGGACTCTCCCCAACAGGACCAAGGGTGCCCCGACGGGACCGAGTGTGTCCCCAATAGAATCAAGAATGTCACCGATGGGACCGAGCTTGTCCCCAGTGGGACCAAGAGTTTCCCCGATGTGACTGAGACTGTCCCAGATAGGACCGAGCGTGTCCCCAACGGCACCAAGTGTGTATCAACGGGACCAAGCGTGTCCCCGACAGGACCGAGCGTGCCCGGTCCCCCCATGCCTGACCCCGGCGTGGGGCTGCAGCTCAGACGCCCACCGGGCGCACCCACCTCCTCCACAGACCCAAAGCCACCCGACTGACCCAGAGGCCACCGGTTCCACCCCACCAGCCGAGCACACGCAATCTGATTTTGGGGTCCACGCTGCTTTCGAAGCGGCGGTGCCAACCCCACACCCGAAATCTGCTCGCACGCCCGGACGGAAGCACCGTGCCGGTGCACGCGCGCGTGCAAAAGGGCGCGCGGGGTGCAGGGGGGCCGGGGGGCCGCAGTCGTGGGGGGAACTGTGCGGGGCTGGCCGGGCTGGTGCTTTAAGAGCCCCCCGCAGCCCCCCGCAGCCCCCCGCAGCCTGGCCCCCCGCCAGCCAGGGAAGGGTTTTGTTTCCTTTAAGCCTGGGTGAGAGAGGGATTTCAATGGAGCCCACACAAAAACTCCCTGTGGGGTGAGCCCGTGCCGGGACGGGGAGGGAGGACGAGGCGGGATGACCTCAGCGATGACTTCATTCCGCTCACAGCTCCCAAAAATCATGGGAACCTTATAAGGAAAGGACTAAAAATATAGCCGGAGGGGTGCGGGCAGCCCCCGCTCCCCCTCCCCAAAATGAGCCCTTGGGGATGTTAAATGCGGGCGAGCAGGAGCCACGCTGGGGCCAACGGTGCCCTGGGGCTGTCCCCGAGGGGGGTGCACGGTGGGGACAATCGATGGGGACCCAAAAACCACCACGGGAGAAGCGGGCTGGTCCCCCACACGAGACCAGGGCAGGGATGTGAGTAGTGGGCGTCACCCCCCAGCAAGGCATCGCCATCCCCAGCCGGCACCCTCCCTTGCCGCAACACCCCCAGGGACGTGCCGGGGCGGGGGGGCCTCGGCCACCCCCCTCGCCCGCCCTTCACCCAGGTCAGACACCCCCCGGGAATAGCTCCCGCCGGCTATAATAAGCTCTGCCCCGGTTTCGGGGGCTCGCCCAGCTGGCGGGTCGTGACCCCCCGGCAGCGCCGTGCCCCAGCGCCACGACAGCTGCTGCCAAATCGGGGCGGCGCGGATGCCTGCGGCCGAGCGCCGCGGCGGGAGCCCCGCCGGGAATGCGCGCCTGGGGCCGTCCGTCAGAGCTGACCCCCATCCCCACGCCGTTACCTCCCCAAAAAAGTTCCTTTATACCAAAACAGGGGAAACATGGCACCCACCCACCACCAAGAGCACCCCGAGCACCCCTTCCTCCTCCTCAGCCCCAGTGAATGCAGCCCCGGACGGCGCAGGATGCGGCGCACAGCCCGCGGTCGGCCGCCCGTTGTTAAGCTCGGGCGTGGGGTAGGAGCGGTACGGGAAAAGGGCTGTGGCGTGGGAAGCAGCCCGGCCGGCTCCCGACACGTGCGTGCCAGCGCCGTGCCTCAGTTTCCCTTCTCATCCAGCCTGCCACGGGCCAGCCACAAGGGGAAAGGGGCTGAGGCAACAACGGGGAGAGGGGAAGCCCCCCCACCCAGGGCACCCCACCACGCCGGGACGCCCAGCTGCACCCCACACGAGCCGTGGGGCATCTGGGATGGGGAGCAGCGGGTGCAGGAGGTGACTCAGCCCCGGACGCGGCAGCCGGAGGAAACGCCGACAAAGCAGCTCCTTCCTCGCGGCACAGCCGGTCCCCGGCACGCAGGTGGCATTGGGACAAACTGTGTGTCCCCCCCGCCAGGGTTGCTGGGGTCGGATCTGACCCCCGGGGCCAAACCTGCCACGGACAAACAGGGCTGAGCCCCCGTGGATCCGGACTCGGTGCCCACTGGAGGTTCAGGGTACAGGGCCAAGCAAGGGTCACGCCGTTGGGGACAGGATGTGACCGTGGCCAGCCCTGAGTCACCGCGAGCAGCTGATGCCGGATCCGGCCCTGGGAACGGGCAGGAAGGTCCCTCGGCTCCTTGCCCCAAACAACATCCCCAGCATGGCCAGGGATCCCCTGCCCAGTTTGGAGACCCCATTCCCAGTCCGGGGATCCCGTTCCCACTTTGGAGACCCCCTGCCCAGTTTGGGAACCACGTATCCAGTTTGAGGACTTGGTGCCAGGTTGGGGACCTCATTCCCAGTTTGGGAACCCCATGTCGGACCCTGCTCCCAGCCCCTCGCCATCAATCAGCCGAAGGCGGCAGCTTCTCGCAGGAATTTGGACCAAATTCCCCCTCCGGGCAGGTGGGATGGGGGTCGCTGAAACCCCAGCGGGGCGACAACTGCCCGGTGGGGTTGGGTTTCGGGTGCAGGGGAGATTTATCGCCTCCAGGCTCGTGGGACCCCCCCTCCCGGCATCGTCCGGGGCACTGCTGCTGCCCCCCAGCACGGTGCTGGGGGGCAGCCCCACGGGAGCTGGAATGGGGCCCGGCTGCTTGTCCAAACATGGCCAGTGATTGCGGGAGGCCGACACCAGAGCTGGCTGGAAGGATGAGGGAGGGGTGGCCATTGCGGGGGGAGGGCACCCTGTGCATCCCAAACAGCACCAAGACCCCAGCGCCTTCCTCTCCTTCCTCTCCCTCCTCCTCCTCCTCCTCTTCCTCCTCCGGGTTTGTTCCTTTCTGATCACGGCCCCCGGCCGGACCCTGGGGGCCAGCCCAGCTGCCCGGGGCAGGATTGAGGGAGGACATCGCTGCCGGCCCCGGAGAGGGCTCATACCCACGGGGGCGAGGGCACCCCACGGGGCAACTGGCCCCGCTCCGGCCTGACGCCGGGCCTGGGGGGCTGCAGAAATGCCTTTTCCCTGAGCCAGCCCCGGCGATGGGGCAAGCGAGAGGGAAAGGCCCTGCCGCAGGTGGCCAAGGGGAGCTGGAGGGTCCCAGCCCCTCAGGACAGCCCCCCCCCCCCGTTCCCCTCGGCCCGCAGGGCAGCAGCAGACCTGGCCCCGGGGGGGGGGTGACAACCAGCGGTGCCCCCCGCCTGCCTCCCAAAAGCAGCCAAGCCCAGGAGGGCAACGCCCCACAGCACGGTGGTCCCTGCCTGCTCCTGGCAATTCTCAGCACCCCCAAACACGGGGACACGGGACCCCCCAAACCCCTCCCTGCTGTTGACAGCCCTCCCCCCCAAAAAAAGCCTATTTGGGGAGGGGGGAACAGCCAGGCATCTCCGCAGAAAGGGTCCCGGCTGGGGGCACTGCCAGGCAGGCCCAGTACACCCCCAAAAGCCTCTCCGCGTTGGGGCGGCACCAGGGGAGGGCAAACACCCCCCCCCCGCCCCGGGGATCCCCGGCCCTGCTGGATCGGGCCCCGCGGCGGCGGGACCGGGCCCGCCGCGCACCACACCGCCCCCTGCAGGACGGCCGCGGCGTTCGGAATTCCCACACTTTACTCTGATTGGCCGTCCGGTTCGAGCCAATGAAAGAGAAAGTATCGGCCGAGGAGGCGGACCCAGCAGCTATTGCAGCCAATCGAAAGCCAGGGAGACGCTCCGCCTCACGAGCCCTCCCAGACCATCCGACAACCAATGAGAGTTGGGGTCGGGGGAAGGGGGCGCGGCCATGGGCGGGTGGCTGAGGGAGTCGCGGCCAATGGGTGTGGCGCAAGAAGAGGAGAGGGCGGACCCCGCGAGGACGCCCCCAGCCAATGGGAAGCGCGGGGGGCGTGTCCCCGGCTTCCAGAGAGTTCGGAGACGGGTAGCGGAGCGGCGGCGGCGGCGGCGGCGGTGAGTGGGGGGCGGCCCCGGCCCCCCCGGCCCCCCCCGGGTCCTCCCCAGTCCCCCCTGGGCCTGACATCTCGCTCCCAGCCGCTCCGCGGCGACGGGGCCCGGCCCGATCCTGGGGAGGCCCCTGGGAGCGGGGTCCGTGCCCGGTTCCGGGGCGCCGGGGCCTGTCAGCAGAGGGGCCACGGCCCCCGCCTGCCCTGACCTGGCAGGAGGGGGCCCCGCGCACCCCGTGGGCCCTCTCTTTGGGAGTGTCCGGTGCTTTGGGGTGTCGCCCTGCCGTGTCGGGGCCCTGCCCCGCGTGGACCGGCTTTGGGGTCGTCCCTCCCCGCGCTGTGGGGTGCCCCGTGGGGGGTGCTCGCTGCCCCCACGCCCGGCCCGCGCTGTCACGTCCCACCCTGGGGACCGGGTTGTCACATCGCCGGCGGACACCCCGACATCCCCCTCCGCTCCGGTACACGGCCCAGCGGCCGCCCCGTATCCCCCCGGGAGGCTCGGAGGTGCCTGGGTTGGACATGGGGAGCAGCTGAGCGGGCTGGCCGAGCCCGGGCCCCGCGGGACGCATCCACGCTGGGCCCCCGGGGGCTGCCGGCCGCGGGGGGGCCGGTCCGATGGCGTTTGTCAGGAGGAGCCGCTTTATTTACCTCCTGCCAGAGGAGAGGGCAGGGTGTTGGAGGACGGGCACTTCCCCGCGTGTCGTTTCCCCCCCCCGTGTCGCAAGATAAACACGTCCACACCCCGCGTGGGGCTTATCGGCTCCCGGCACATTGCCCAGTGCAGGGGGAGAGCGGCTGGGACAGGGGAGCCTCTGTCACCCCGCACCCCATGGGATGCTGCTGCTGTGGGGAAACTGAGGCCGGGAGCAGGGTGGCTTCGCAGGGAGGAGAACAGGGATAAAACCCCTTGGAGGGGTCCTGGGCCACGGAAGGGTGTCATGGGACGGGGAGGGGTCCCAGGCTGACAGCTCTCTCCTCTCACAGCACGTCAGCAGTGAGGAAGATGGTGAAGGAGACGGGATACTACGATCTGCTGGGCGTGCGGCCGGGAGCCAGCCTGGATGAGATCAAGCGGGCGTACCGGCGCCTGGCGCTGCGCTACCACCCCGACAAGAACCCCAGCGAGGGCGAGCGGGTAGGTGCAGCCCCCCCGGCCCCCACCCAGCACCCGGCTCGCTTCCCCCTCATCTCACTCGCTTCTCCCCCACCCCCAGTTCAAGCAGATCTCCCAAGCGTACGAGGTGCTGTCGGACACCCACAAACGGGCGCTCTATGACCGCGGCGGGGAGCGGGCCATGAAGGAGGGTGGCCTGGGGAATCGAGGAGGAAGCAGCGGATTTGGCTCCCCCATGGACATCTTTGACCTCTTCTTCGGCGGGGGAGTGCGGATGCGTGGCCGGGCAGACAGGCGAGGTACAGGGGACGAATGACCCACCTGGACACCAGGTGCTGGGGGGGGGCTGACACCAGGCACGGCGTTGGTGTTGGCTCGGGTGACGCCGGGGACCCGGTGGCAGCCTTCGGGCCACCTCCCTCCCCGCGGTGCACAGCGCGACGCGGTTCCTCGTCACCCTCATTACTTTCTCCATCTGCCCCTCTTCAAAGGGCCCTTCCCTGTCCCTGTCCAGCTTTCCCCCGCCGTCCCCAGGGCTGGGCTGAGTCAGCCCAGCGCTGCCCTCGGCTCCTCGCGAGCCCCGGGGGTGGCTGCAGCAAGACGCAGGGCGTGCAGGGCTGCTCCGATGACTGTACGGATGCTTTTGGCCTGGGTCACAGGGAGAGGGTGACTCGCCACAGCGTTTCTTGCTGAAGTGGCACGATTTAATAGCAGGGCAATTAGGAGGCCAAGGAGAGCGTCTCGGCGACTCCAGGTAAAGCTGAGTTGAGGTGATAAGCAGCTGGAGGGCGGCCGGGCAGTGGAGGGCCCTGGGGTAGGAGCCATGCCTGATCCACGCTGGGGACCCTTGGCTGCCCTGGGGCAGCTGGCACAATCTGGGCTTGGAGACGCAAGGAGATCCATGCTAGAGGCTGTTCTGAGCCCTCACGCCAAGCCCGGCTTAAAGCTGTTTCTGTGCCTGCCACCATCCCAGAGGAAGAAGCAGAACTGCCTTTGGAGGGAAGCTCTCAGCCACCGCTCCCCATGGAGAACCGGTGATGCTGAGCCGCAGCGGCCGCCATCCATCTGGTTCAGGGGCTGGTGTGGAGCCGTCTGCTGATCTGGGCTCTCCCCTCCGTCCATCCAGGGAAGACGGTGGTGCATCAGCTCTCGGTGTCGCTGGAGGACCTCTACAACGGCACCACGCGCAAGCTGTCCCTGCAGAAGAACATCATCTGTAGGAAGTGCGGAGGTGAGTGCCGGAGGGGCCGGGCTGCGGGGTGCCCCAGGGGTCCTCCCCATCACCGCAGCCCAGCTGCTCACCTCTCTGCCTCCCCTGGCCGCAGGCTGCGGGGTGCGGGAGGGCGCCCAGAGGAGATGCCCCAAGTGCCACGGCTCGGGCATGGAGGTTCGCATCCACCAGCTGGGGCCCAGCATGATCCAGCAGATCCAGACGGTGTGTTCCCAGTGCCAGGGCCAAGGCGAGTGGATCCGGCCTCGGGACTGCTGCCTCACCTGCAACGGCCGCAAGGTCGTGCGGGAGAAGAAGATCCTCAGCGTTCACCTAGATAAAGGTGGGACGGGGCTGCGTGGGGAAGTGGGGTCACCCCCAATATGGCCCCCCCACGCCCTGAGCTGTCCCCACGCACCCCGCAGGCATGAAGGACGGGCAGAAGATCACCTTCCATGAGGAAGGGGACCAGGTTCCCGCCTGGAGCCCGGGGACATCATCATCGTCCTGGATCAGAAGGAACACCCCGTTTTCCGACGCAGCGGCGATGACCTCATCGTCAAGAGGGAGATTAGCCTGGCAGACGCCCTGTGCGGCTGCCGACAGGTCATCCGCACCCTGGACAACAGGACGCTGCTCGTCTCCTCCCAGCCAGGTGGGGTGGGACGGGGTTGGGGTGCTCTGCGCTGCCCCAGCAAGGAGCCGGGGCGGTGCCAGGAGCTGCCGGGTGCAGTGAGGTGACACTAATCTCTGTCTCAGGCGATGTTATCCGGCCCGGGGACCTGAAGTGTGTCCCCAACGAGGGGATGCCCATCTACAGGAGCCCCTTCCAGAAGGGAAAACTCATCGTGCAGTTCCAGGTGAAGAGCCGGGGCTGGGCAGGAGCCACTGCCCCTGTCCCCGGGGTCCCGCAGCTCCATCTTGCGGCTCCATCTCCCCTCTCCGCTCGCAGGTGAAGTTCCCCGAGCCCGGCTGGCTTCCCACCGACCGCCTGCGCCAGCTCCAGGCCTTCTTCCCGCCCCAGGAGGAGGTGATGGCCACCGAGGATACGGAGGAGGTGGAGCTCAGCGACTACACGTCCCACGGCGGGCCTGGCCGACGGCCTTACACCGGCGAAGCCTACCACGAAGACGACTTTGAGGATGGCACGCGCCAACACGTCCAGTGCCAGACCTCATAGCCGGGGAGGGCTGCAGCCCCCCACGGGCGGCAGCCGGGCTCGTCCCACGGGGTCGCGGGGCAGGGAGCTCGGAGAGCCGTCACGTTCAGGGATGTACATAGGTCGCCTTTCCGACAGCACTTAACCTCCCTCGCCCCCCCTGGGGAGCCAGGCACGGGACTGCCCCGCTTTGGGGGCCCCCCACACCCTCCCGCCAAGGGAAGAGGCCGGGGCACAAGGCCCCTCTTTGACCTGCCCCCGAGAGGGAGCCAGGTTCTGGCTCTGGCTCCGTGGCGGTGGGGAGGGTGCTGCCGCTGTGCTGGCCGGGGGCTCGGTGGCCGGATCTGGCCCTTGGCAGCCTGGCAGGCGCATCCCGCTCCGGGACGGCACAGCCCTGGACCGACGATGAAGAGAGTGGGGGGACTCACCCCCTGCCTCAGTTTCCCCATCTGTGGGCCCTTGGGGCAAAGCCTCCGCAGGAGCCGATTTGGGGACCCCACCGGGGTCCCTGCCACTGCCCCACGGTGCCGTCTGGCCCCATGCCGTGGGGTGCTGCTGCCCGGGCCCCCCGAGGTCCCTTGCTTTGCCCGTTTCTTTCCTTGCTGGAGCCTGGGTCAGGCCTGGGGAGCGGAGGGGGTTTCTCTTTTTCTCTTTGCACAGAACAGAAGGGGGTTTGGGGGGTGGGGGGACCCGTCCCTTTAATTTATTTTTGGAAGAATTTAAAAAAATTTTTCTTTTTTTTTTTGAGAGGGAAGACTTTGTACATGGCATTAAAAGCAAATCCCGAGCCTGGCGTGGCGGCGTGTTCCCGCAGCTCCCTGCGGAGAGGCCGGCGGGGTGCAGGCGGTGACTCCTGCTCCCTGCTTTGATCTGCCGGGCGTGCCTCAGTTTCCCCAGCTTTGCACAACAGGGAGGTGACCTGCGGGGCTCGGCCGGGGGCTGGGTCCTGCCCTCCCAGCCCAGCCTCTCCCGTTCCCCTCCTGCTCCAGCGGGACCCCTGGGCTGGGTCCCGTCCTCCCCAGACCCTCCTCACCCCAATCCTGGACCCCTGCACCCCGTCACTGGCCCCCCTCACCCTTTTTTACCACTCCCAGAGCCCCTTGTCCTACCCTCAGACCCCTCTTAGTACCCACCCACGACCCTTCTCGACATCACTGGAGCCCCTCACGATGAAGGCAGAACCCCCAAACCCTCAGTCCCCCTTTTCAGGGCTACACTCACCCCTTGGGAGGGCACACGAATGAGTGGGGGGCTCCAGGCCACACTATGGGGCAGAACCAGGCTACCAAGCAGGGATGGGCCCCCAAAAAACACTAGGGGTCAAGCTGCACCCCATAAAAGCGTGCAGCTGCCTGTGGAGACACCCCCGCCCCGCCACAAGAGGATGGGGTCAAAACCCCACAGCCCCCCACCCGTGGGGCCCCTGAGCCTGGGAGTTCTGGTGGGGGCTGCAGCCGGGCCCCCCCTCCACGCCGGGGCCCAGGAAAGCTGCCGGCGCCAGATGCTGCTGGAGGGGAGAGGAGGAGGAGGAGGAGGCTGAGAACAATGCTGGCCAGCTGCCAGCCGTGGGGAAGCAGGGTGGGGGGCTCCCTCCCCACCCTACAGCCCCCAGCCCGGAGGGCAGCGGGGTGAGGCAGCCCTGGGGTGACGGCAGGGGAGGTGATGGTGTCCCCCCCTGTAAAGCGCTGGCTGTCCCCTCCCGGAGCTGATGACGCTTTTGGGGTCACCCCGCTCGCCCGGTTGAGGCATCGGCGTCCTTGGCTGCCCTGAGCCGCTGGCGGGGACAGGCGTGCCACCCCACGTCAGGCAGAGACGCCCCCGAGGCGAGGGGACCTGCGTGTCGTGCCGGGTGTGAGGAAGGGGACCCCAGCGGTGGGACCCCCGGCTGGTCTCTGCCCACGCCCCGGGCAGGGCCAGGCTGTGGCCGTGTGCCGGAGCCCGCCGGGGCACGCGGCCCCGCTGACTCAGCAACGCATCTGGCGTGACACCCCGGCTGCGCCCCACCACCGTCCCTTCGCCGAGGGGCAGCGCCGAGGCCACGCGGCCGCAGAACCGGTGACCCACCCAGAAACCCCCTTTCCGAGGGGGACTGAGGGGTGCAGACCCCCCAAGCCTGGCACCTCTTTGGCCGCCGGTGCATCGGCCAAACCCCAAAATGTGGCGGGGAGGCTTTGCTGGCGGCTCAGCCCCCCGCTTCCCCCAGGACCATGCAGGGTGGGCAGCGACCCGGGGGTGACCCTGGCCGGGGGGGGCTGTGTGTGGGGCGGGCAGCAGCTCAGCCCCTGCTCGCAGCAGCATTGGGGGGCAGGGTGGGGGGCACAGCTTGGCTGAAGCCACTTCAGCCCCTTCCCAGCACCGTGGGGCTCGAGAGGGGGCTGTTATTCCTCCAGCCCGGCTAAGCCCCCCGTACCCCCCCACTTCGGGAGGGACGAAGGCCCCAGCTCCCTCCCAATAGCTCCACTGGCGGCGGGGGGGGGGTCCCAGGGGCGGGGGGGAGGGACAGGAATGAGGTGCAACCCCGAAGGGGCCACATCTCCCACCCTGCTCACCCTCACCGCCCGAAAAGTGCATGACAAATGCAGGGGCGGGGGGCCGGCCCCCCCCCCCCCGGGGTCGGGCATTCATTCCCCCAGCACAAAGCCGGGCGGGGGACCGGGCCCCGCTTTGTCTCCGGCAGATGAAAGGCGAGGGGCCAGCCTGGGCCCCCTCCCCAGCCCGGGGGGCCAGCGGGGCCGGCCGGGGGCCGCCGAGGTCAGCGGGGAGGATTAGTGCCGGATTAGAGGGGCCGGGGGCACCCGAAACCACCCACGCGGGCCCGGGGAGGGGCGGGGGGGCACAGCCCAGAGCATCCCGCAAGGTTTTGGGGTCATTCGCGGCCCCTCCAGCGCGGGGGCCCCCAGCCCCGCACCCCCGCAGCGGCCGGAGGAGGAATTCGCTTTTGTTTCAGGCGCCGCCGCCGTCCGACGCCCCGCGCCGGCGGCCAAGCCTCGGCCCCGCACCGGGGAGGGGGCACACCCAGCCCCTGCACCCACCCCACGGGGCTCCCCCTTCACCCCTTGGCACAGGATGGGACCCCCACGTCCCCAGTGGGCCCCAGCCCGGCCAGATGCTGTGCTGGGGGAGGGGGGTGAGTCCCGAGTCCAGGCAGCCCCATAGACTCCCCCTTCCATCCAGATGCGCCGCCCCTGCTCGTGGGGTACCAGGACCCCCCCCCAACCTGGGGGCTCGGAAGAGAGACGAACTGGAGCCGCCCCCAGGGCAGCGGCGAGAAAGAGGATATTCCTCCGAAGGGGAGACGCGGGAGCGGCGGAGGCGGCGCGGGGGGGGGGGAGCGGGGGGGGGGGGGGGCCAGCTGGTTTCCATTACCGGCTGCTCCCGCCCGGCTGTGGCTTTTTCCAGGTCTCCGGGGTGAAAAACGGTCGGTTTGGTGAAAAAGGGGAGGGGGCCGGATCCAGCGTCCACCCCATCTGCTGGCGCCGGTCCCGCCGGTGCTGCCAGCTGGTGCTGGTTACGGAGCGGGGATGGCAGCAGAGCCGGGCCGCGGCCCTGGCGGCGTTTTGGGAATGGCGACGGGGGCGATGGGCGTCTGCCAAATGTCCACCTGGAGATACCGGAGCCCTTCCTCCCCCCCCCCCTCCTCCTCCCCAGGGAAGGTGTAATTACACCCTTCCCTCTGCTGAACACGCTCCCCGGCGCTGCAGCATCCCACCCGGGGCACGGGGCGAAGCCAAGCCCCCTCCCCGGCAGCTACACCCCCCCCGGGGTAATTAATGCCACCTCCTGTAGGGCAATTAGCAGGCAGCACCCCACGGGAGCAGGCCAGGGAGCCACATCCCGGCAGGCAGCACCCATGGGTGCCCCGGCTCCTCCAGGTGAGCCAGGACAGGATCTCACCCCCCTGCACCGGAGCACGACGCTGCGTCCAAAGCGTGAGCTTCACCCCAGCCCCACCGCCACCCTCCCTGCCCCACGGTTGCCCCTTGCTTCCCACGCCGGGACGTGCCAACCCGGCCACCGCCTTCGCCCCCGGCCCCTTGCGCAAGGGCTGCGGCGCAGGATCGGGGCATGTGCCGGCGGTGCCGGGAGGGGACGGGGACGCCGGGGGGGTTGTAGGACATTTATTGACAAGGGTGGGAGGCGGCAGGGACGAGCCCGGGGTGGGGGCGGGGGGGGGTCGGACGGGGGGGTCGGACCCTGGGGGGGTTCAGACCTGCAGCTGTTACCGCCGCGGTGGCACCAGTTTGGGGTTGTTCGTGTTTCCTCCTGCTACAATATTCACAAATAAATACTGGGGAGGGGGAGAATGAGCGCAGCCCCAGGGCAGGGCGAGGGCCAGGGGCTGCATTAAAAAAAAAAAAAGGAAAATAAATCAAACTGAACCAAAAACAGTTAAAACCAACCCAAAGGGCCAGGGAGGCGGCTGCGTTACCCCCCGCCGCGGCCCCGGCGCCTCTCCAAAAACCGGGTGCTTTGTCTGCAGCGAGGGCAGCGGCAGAACGGGGCCAGAAAACGAGATTTTCCGGCCCCCAGAGAGACTCCGCACCACAGGGAGGGGGAGAAAAAGCTGCATGTGTGTCCCCCCCCCCAAAAAAGGGGTTGCTCCGATGTACCCCCGTGGGAAGAGGCACCCCCTCCCCGCGGCTGTGGGGTGAGTGGAGGGGACCGGAGGGGACACAGGGTGGGTAATGGGGCCGGGGCGGGGGGGACACGGGGCCGCTGGCGCGGTGACAGGGGTCAGCGGAGCCGGGGCGTCACTCCCGGACGTAGACCCTGGTGCAGACGACGTCGTCGGCTGTCATCGTCTGCAAGGAGGGGCAGGGTCACGGTCATGGCCATGGCCCCCACCCCACAGGAGTTTCCCAGCATGCACTGGGGCAGAGATGCTCCCCCCCCTCCCAGGACCCCCTTGTCCTCACCAGGATGAGCTCCCCGTCGTTGGTCATCTCCCTGGACCAGGCTGTCTTGGGCCCCTCGCCCTTCAGCAGCCGCTGCTCGCACACCATCTTGTTCTCGCTCTCCCACTTGGCCAAGCTCTGCGGAGCGGGGAGAGCGCGACGCTGAGCGGTGGCGGGGGGGACGCCCCGAGACGCCCCCGCCAGGCAGGACCATCCATCACCGCCCGCCCCGAGATGGATGGAGCCATTTGGTCCCCGGCCCCGACACTTGCCCGGGTTCATCTGTCACCTGGGGGTGCCCAGAGCGGGACCGGGGAGAGCGCGTGGCCGCGCGCACGCGGACGCGGGAGCTCGCGCGAGCGTGCGCGCACGCGTCGACTCCACGCACGCTCCCGCGAGCGGATGCGCGCGCACGCGTGCGCCGGTGCCCGCGCGCGTGCAAATCCGTGTTCGCGGGCTCCCCAGCGCGCCGGCCCTCGTGCCTCGCGTCAGGATCAGCCCCCACCTTGCAGGGCCGCCCGTCCACCGTCTGCTCCTCGAACTCCTCCCCGATCCTGAAGCTGATCTCGGTGGTGCGGACGGTGGTCGAGGTCTTGATGTAGAAGCTCTCCCCATCCTGCTTGATCTCCACCGCCGGCTTCGAGGCCGCCGCCACCGCGATCTTCCTCAGCATCATGTTGACGCCTGGGGAAGGGGATGGCGGCGTTGAACTCCCCGCCTGCAGCATCCCCCGCCGTGGGGTGACCCACAGCCGGGGAGGTTAAGTGCCTCCCGGGGCTGGATGCGGCCCCGTCTCCCCCTCGTCTCAAAGCCTGGGGACAAACATGGCGGGGACACAGCCCCGGGCCCCCCATTCGGCAGCGACACGTCCCGGGGGGACCCCGAGCACTGCAGGCGGCTCAGGGCAACCCACGGGGGGGATGTAGGAACCCCCCCGCCCCACACATCTGGGACACATCTGGCTCTCATTACCTGGTGGGGAGGGGGGGGCGATGCCAGGGCCGGCTCCGGATGCGCCTGAGGGAAGGGATGGGGGTGATGGCGAGGGTGCGGGGGCAAGCAGCATGGGGTGACGGCGGGGACAATGCACCCGCTCCAGGCTCAGTGACCTGCGTGACCCCTCGAGGGGTCCCCACGGTCCCCCCCCGCAGCCCCCCGCTAGCCGCAGGGCAGCTGGGGCTTTGTCCCCGCTCCCGGAGGCGGCTCATCCATCACTGGAGGCAGCCTGGCTCCCGGAGGGCTGCTCTTTGGGGACATTGTTCCTGTGTCACCCTCTGGCAGCCGAAAGCTGCGGGTGGGCACCCGGCCTGCCCTCCCGGGAGAGCGATTGTGCCCCGGCCACCACCCCCTGCCCCCCAGAGAGGGGCCCTACAGAGAGGGGCTTCCCCCGGCACAGGGGGCACACAGACAGTCCCCTGTGGGGACACAGGTGGGATGTGGGTGCTCGTGAGAGCATCCCTGGGGGGGCAGGGGGGGCTCTGGGAGCCAAATCCCCCTGCAGAGGGGACAGACGCATCCCTGTGGGGTCCCCTCCATGTCCCCACGACCAGGCCCTCCAGGATGCTGCTGCTGGCCAGGGCTGTGGGGCTGGGGTCCCCACAGCCGCCCCCAGGTCCCTTCCCTCCCTCTGAGGCCTGACTCACCCTGGGGTGGGTGCCCAAAACCTGGCTGCGGGCAGATGCAGCCCCCCCGCATCCCCCCTGCGATGCTCGGGATGGGAGGACGAGGAGAAACAGCCCCCGAAAGGAGCAAAATCGGGGGGGGGGGGTGTGAGGCATGATGCAGCTAGATTTGGGGTCTTGAGCTGCTTCCCCCCCCCCCAGCCCCTCCGCCCAGGAGGTCCGGAGGTATCGGCTTCCCCCAAAGTTGCCGAAAGGCTGGGGGGCCAGGGGGGTGACGAAGGGCAGGAGCCCCCCGCTCGCGCCGTGGGAAAGGAAGAGCGGCTGCCTGCGGGCTGGCAGATTTATTTTCCTGCTGAGGTTTCTCTGAGCCAGTTTCACCGGTGGGGCTGGAGGGGGGAGAGGGGGCGAGGGGGGGGAAGAGGGGAGTGAAATCCAAGAAAGTGATAATTATGCTGAAATATTTGTTACGTATCCCCTAACCTGGAAAATATTCTGCTCCGGCAGCTCCCCGGCAGGCGAGGAGGGGGTCAGGCAGAGGGGAGCCGGCGGGGGGGAGCTGGCTCTGGCCCTGCTCAAAGCGCCGGGGTCCCCCACAGCCTTGTGCCCCCCGCTTTCCCCCCCCCCCCACCATGGGTCCTGGCCACATCAGCCCCCCTCCCCGCTTGCAGCCGGGACACGGCACTGTGGTGGGTGGTGGAGGGGACCCGAAATGAGCCCTGTGGGGATGGGGCACCCACGCAGCGAGGTTCCTCTGGGGTTTTGGGGCCCCCGTGGGGCAGGTGAGCCCCACTGAGTGCCTTTGGGGCAGCAGGCGCAGGGTGCTGGGGCGAGGAACCCCTCGGTGTGAAGGGGACCGTCATGGTGGCAGGTCTTGTGGGGGAGAAGTTGGGTTGGGGGTCCCCCCCCGTGCCTCAGTTTCCCCAGTGCGGAAGCAACACCGAGGGCTTTGTGAAAAGGGGGAGCGGGAGGGGGTCCCCTCCCGCACACGGGGCCCTGCGACCCCCCACCCCGGGCTGGCGGAGGGTTTTGGAGGGGAGATGGGGGGCAGGACCCCGGGGGTCGCACTCACCCAGCGCCTTCAGCAGCTCCTCGAAGTTCTCCGAGCTCTTCATCTTCCAGTTCCCGGAGAAGTTGGGCATCGCGGCTACCGGGGGCGGGCACCGGCTGGGGAGGGGGGGAAACCGAGCGGCACCGAGCGACCCGCCGCTCCCTCCGCGCCGGCCCCGGCCCCGCCGCTCTCCCGTCCCGTCCCGTCCCGCCCGTTTTATTGCCGGGCTGGTCCCTCCCGCTCCGCCCCCGCTCCCGGCCCCGCTGCCGGGGGCTCCGAGTTCACCTGCGGGGCTTCGCACCGGGGGGGCACCCCCGGGAGCCCCCCCCGCACCGACTTGCCCGCCCCAGCTGCGTGCACCCCCCGAATCTGCCTGCACCCCCCTGAACTACTCACACCCCCCCTCCCAGCTACCTACACCCCCCTAGCCTGCCCACAGCCCCCCCCAACTGCCCGCATCCCCTCCAACCGACCCACACACCTGCACCCCCATAATCTGCACCCCCCTGAACCGCCTGCACCCCCCTAAACTGTCTGCACCCCCCCCGAACTGCCCACATTGCCCCCCGAGCTCCCTGCACCCCCCTGGAGCTGCCTGCACCCCCCTAAATCTGCCTGCACCCCCCTAAATCTGCCTGCACACCCCTAAATCTGCCTGCATTCCCCAGCAGCCCACTGCCCGGGCACCCCTGAGTGTGCGCACGCCCGGAGGACGCCGGGGGCACACATGTTTGCACACATGCCTTCACACGCGTGCAGACGTTCGCACACGTGTGTGCAGGCAAGGTGCAGGTGCTCCTGCACGCACATCCACGCGCGCGGACATCAGCAAGCTTCACGCGCACGCAATTTGTCCGCCACACGTTCACAGACACGCGTGCGCGCCCGTGCACACACGTGTGCGCACGGGGACGGGGAGCGGCAGGAGGGCGGGGGGGGCGCGTCACCAAACGCAGCCGGCGGCCCTCGCCGCGCGGCGGGAGGTTTGCTTTGGCTGCGGGCCTGGGGGACGGCGAGAAGATTAACTGCTAACGCTAGATTAAACCCCTGATAAATTGGGACGGGGTAAAGCGTGATGATTTATTTTCCGGGGGTTTCTCTCCTCGGCAAACGGCCGGAGGAAGGTGCCGCACGGGGCAGGTTGGGCCGCGGCGCCGGTCCCGGGCATCGCAGCCCCGGCCGAAAGCCGGCGGGCGTGCAAGAAATGGCGTTTCTGGTTCATCGACAGCTCTGAAATGGAAGGAGAGAGATTTTTGGCTCCGGTTTGGGGTGAAAACACCCCACTAGAGTCACCGTCACCCCCCTCCCCTCCTTCCCGGCCACATCCCTCTCGCCCCCAAAAATCTCCGGGCTGCGACGCTGGCGAGCCAAGTTCTGGCTTGCAGCGAGTCTCTAATCCCCCGAAGAACAGGATTTATAACAAAGAGCTGACATAACCTTACCTACAGCGACGCAGCTGCTCGACGCGATGCCAGAGCGGACAAGGGACGGGGACGGCGCTCGGTCGGGGAGGGGGTCCAGGGGGGGGTCACCCCAAGCCCTTCATCCTGGGGGTGCGGGAGCCATGTGCCCCCATCACGGAGGAACGGGATGGGGCGATGCCACACATTTGCTTCAAGTTTGGGGAAAGTGGGGAAAAAAACCCAAACTTGCCCCATTTGCAGGAGAACCGGAGGAGGGGGCTGGGGTGGGACCTGCCTGCAACCCCCCCAGGCAACCCCATCCCCACGGGGACCCCTCATCCCGGGGCTGTGCTGGACACCGCGACCCCACAGGGTTATGAACGCCGGCCCCGGTAGCCCCACATCTGGAAGGGATCCTGCCGGGAAGGGCGGATAAAGCCTTCGCACCCCACCCTCCTCTCCCTCCTTCCCATCCCGGGAAAGCCCTGGGGTGAGTGGGCAAACACCGGCACCAAATAACTCCCCCGAGAGCCAGTGATCCCCGGGAAGGCCTCGGATTCATCGGGAGAGGCAGAGGCTTGGCGAGGAGCCGCATCCCGGTGCTTGGCTCAGCCTCTGGAAACAGCCGGCACCGGCGGCCGCCGCCGCCCCACTCCCCCTTCCCGGCAGGACGAGCTGCAAAAATCCTCGCAAACCGCAGAAATCCTGAGCACCCAGAGCGCTGAGCGACCCCCTCGCCCGGGCACGGCTCCCTCCCCGCCTCGGCACCCCCGTGGGTCCCCCCCAAATGCTGTCAATGCCCCAGGGCCCCTCGGGAGGGGACGTGGGCCCCTCCCCAGGGGGTCCCCCGCTGCCCCCAGCCTGTGGGGCACCCACATCCCACCGGCTGCAATGAAGCTGAAGCCACTGGGGGCTCATTTCTGACCCCCCACTGCATTGGGAGAGTGGATGGGGGGCTCCAACGCGAGGGGCCGGGGCGGCGAAGCCCCCCGGGCTGGGGGTAGCCGCGGTGCGGGGCTGAGCGAGGGCAGGTCGCCTGTCGCCTCCGCCCCACATCCCAGTAAATGCATCCCAGCTGGCGGGGGGCAGCCCCCACCGCCACGCCCGCTGCGGAAATGAAACGCAGCTGGACGGGGCGACCATGGCCTGCCCCAGCCCAGCGGCCACCGGGGACCCCGGCTGTGGGGCAGGAGGGAGCCCACGTGCCCCACGGCCTCTGCTGCGCGGCTGGCTGCCGGCACGGTGGGACCCTGCCCCAGCCCCGGCCCGCGGCCGAAGGGGTCGGCGGGTGGGACGCAAGCGAAGCCCCTCCGACCCCGAGCCGCCGGCCGCATCCAGCGCCTGGCGACAAGCTGGGGCCGGGCCGCCTGCTTCTCATTTCCAACGACATAAAAAACTTTTAACGACCGGCCATTTATAACCCAGCTCGTAAACCCCCCCGCTAATCGCTTCCAAACCCAGCCCAGACACAAAGGCTCCCGGCTTCTCCTCCACGCTCTCACCTTCCTTCGGATTTTGGGGCCATAATAACCTTCCCACCCCCTCCCGTGCCGTAGGGATGAGCGTGCAAGGCAGGCCCGGGCACACGCGTGTGCACACGCAGGCGCAGGGAGGGGGAGAGCCATGCAAAGCTGTTCCCTCTCCCCAAAACCACCCCTCTAGAGCCCGGCCCGTGGGATGCTCAGGCACCCGCTCCCGGCACGCCGCAGGGGGACCCAGATTTTCGTGTTTAAGCCCCAAAGAAAAGGGGAACGCCCCCCCACACACGCTGAAGGGGCTCGGGGTGGGTTCTGCCCCCCAAAATTCCCTCTCTGTCTCTGCAGCCGGCAGCCGGGCGCAGCCACGTAAACATGCTGAAAGGCTGGAAAAAATGACGCGTGCGCCGGGGACTCGGGACCGCCGCCTCCCCCCGGCCCGCGGGGCCGCATCCAGCCCAGCGAGGCGGAGGGGATCCCCCAAGGCGGCGGCTGGCTCAGCACTGGCCCCGGCACCGCTCCCAGCAGCTGGAGCCGCCGGTGACGAAGGAGGTGACGAGGAGGAGCCGGCCAGCAGCCCGGGCAGCGCTCGGCTGTTTTGGCCGCCCCAGCTGCCCAGTGACGCCAGCAGTGGGGACCAGCTGGCTCCCCGGCACCCCACGGTTCAACCAGAAAAGGGGGCAAGGTGGGGGGGTCCCCACAAGCCCTGGGCAAGGGGAAGGGGCCAGATTGTACCTGGCGCAAAGAGGAGGGGGAGGAAGGGTCAGCAGGAGGCAGATGTTGGCAGGCGCTGGGTGACGGCTGACAGCACCCACCCAAGGGGCCCGCGAACCCGGCTGCTCGCGGCGGCGCTGCCAGGGCTCCCTGTGGCCAGGCGGGAGCTGGCGGGGAGGAACGGCACCATCTCGGCAGCGGGCGCTTGGCCGGGGCCCTCTGGCTCTGCACCCGTGTGAACGTCACCAGCGAGCTCAGCCCGCGGCGCTGCCTGCGGCCCCTGCCTGCAGCCCCTGCCTGTCCCTGCTCCGCCAGTGCTCGTCTCAGCCCCACGCTTCTCCCCTCCTGGCCCCTTTCACTGGCCAACCTTGCCGAGCTGGGGGGCAACTGCTTCGATTTCAAACGACATTTGAAAGTTCATTAGTGACACATGCTCAAACCTTGTAATTGTTTTAGATCCTTGTTTCATTGGCGTGGAGGGGAAGCTCACGAGAAGCCCGGATGCCTTCCCCTCTGCCTGGTGTGGGTCGCACCGCTCCCCGCACACCCGGGGCAGAGTGCTGTCCCCAAGGTCTGGAGCTCCTCTCCATCCCCCAAGCCACCGCCGAAAGGAAGGGGTCATTAATCATTTCTTTTTAATTAGGATTTTGTACATAAACTTCTCAGTTCAAAGCAGCCCCCCTGGGGGCAGATCGAGAACTCAGGGCACGTTCAAGAGTTCAGGGAACGACCGCACATCGGTGTTCGGAGGCATCTGCAAAGGACCCGGTGTCCCCGGGGGGAGCGCGCGGGGTGGCACGGCGCAGGCGGACGGGTGACACCGGTCCCCCTGTGCCCGGGCTCGTCCCAACCCCGCACTTGCAGCAGCACTTGCACAACGAGGAAGATGGCACCCAAATAATCGAGGGCGAGCAGCTCCGAAATCAGAGCGGGGACTTTCTGGCGGGATCTGCTTCCCGCCCTCTGGGCGCTGCCCGCTCCCACGCCTCCGCTGCGGCGCGGAGCCCTTCGGCGGTTCCTGTCCTTGTCAGAGGTAGTTTTGCAAGACAGAAAGAACCGGGAGGGGAAGGAGCCCGCCCAGACACTGCTTCCCCCGGTGACTGGGTCTGCACTCGGGGCGAGCACAGCCGTCAGAGCCCCAGCACTGCATCCAGACTCGCAGTCCCGCTCCGGCTTGGGCCCTGCTGCACTATCAGCACCTCTGGCAGCACCGAGCTGTTCTGGGGTGGGCGCAGGACCCAAGAGACCCCCCAGGAAGGCACAAGCTGACCCCAGCTCTCCCCTGTGACCCTGGGGGAGGATGGAGCGAAACAGCAGCAGCACAACAAGGCACATCTGGGGCACAGGGACGAGGGCTGGTCGCACCCAGCTCCATGCTCCCACTGTCTGTCCGTCCCCGCTACCTCGCCTGGATGGACAGAGCAGACCCTTGGCACCCACTGCTCCTCCCCATGGGCTCTGGGCCCCTCCTGGGGTGCAGGACTGCGCTGTAGGGCTGTCACTCCTGCTCGGGGTTCAGCATCAGGTGTTGCTCCCACTCTGCCTCCACCACCTTGTAGAGCTCCATGGTGGCTCGGGCATCCTCCACTGAGGAGTGGCCGCTCTTCCCGACCTGTTGGGGACAGAGACAGGGGGTGGGCACAGGCCGAGCCACCGCTCCAACACCGGCTGAGTGGGAAAAAGCCCCCGCCGATGCTGAGGGGGCTGAGCTGAGGGGATCTCTCCTCCTGGGGCTGGCTTCCAGGGAAGGGGAAACTGAGGCAAAGGGCTGCCTTGCTCCAGGACCAGCAGCAGTGGCTGAACTCAAGGTGCCCTGGTCTCAAGATGGTGGGAGAAACCCCAATATTTCCCCAGGAACAGACGTCCTCCCCCTCCTGTCAACCCGGTGTGGCACAGGGGGATCCCCACGTCGCTCCTCAGATTTTGGGGGAACACGGGGAGCTCCTGGCTGAGGCAGCAGCCTCACAGCGGCACCCTGTGGTGGCCACCAAGACCGGGGAGGAGGATCGGCCGAGCTACCTGGATGTCCTTGTGCAGCAGCTCCTTGGTGAGGCGTTTCAGGGAGACAGAGGTGTTCTCTGGGAAACCGCCCTTACGGTTCAGCAAGGGGATTCGGGACGTGTCCCGGGTGAGCGCCTTGGGGTGGAAATACTTGAGCGCCTTGAAGTCGTTGTAGATGGCGTGGCCGACCACAATCTTCCCGGAGAGAATGTGCAGAATCTGAGGAGGGGGGGATGAAAAGGAGGTTTAAGACACTCGGTAGCCCATTCCATTCCCTGTGGAAGTCTTCTGCCCCACAGCAGAGCACTGTTCACACCCAGGGATGTGGGGCTGCCCCACTGCCAGCGGGGAGAAGCAGGTCAGTGCAAAGACATGGGCCTGAATGGGAGCAGTGGCAGCGTGGGGAGACGCTGCAGAGGCCAGATGGGGATGCAGGCAGGCCCTGCCTGCACAGGCGAGTGCCCACAGCCTGACAAACCCCACAAACGGCCCTCAAAGCCCAGGAGGCGAAGAGCCCAGCCCCGCATGTCCCCCCTGCCCCAGGCTGCATCACCCCCCAAAATGCAGGTGGGGGCGGCAGAGCCGCACCTCTCTCTGGGCCTTGCTGAAGGGGACCGCGTTCACCATGTGCTGCCGCCGAATGCCGCTCCAGCGGGTGCGGTAGTCCACGATGGGGGCGGCAGGGCGGATGTACTGGTCATACACGACATCGCCCTGGTAGCCCACGATGCTGCAGCGGGCCAGGTCGCTGGTGCGCCCGCCAGGCCCTGTACCCACCATCTCACAGTCTATGGCCACCAGTTTGCTGGGTGGTGGGGGGATGCCGGGGGCTCTGTGGTTTCCCTTAGCCACGCCACAGGCCGTCGCCTTTGGCTTTGAGGGAAACGCCGTCCCTTCGGAGCCGGTGAAGCCATTCTGCGTGGCCGCGCCGGGCTGGGTGATGGGCGCAGGACCGTTCGCTTTGGGGCATGGCTTGGGCTGGAGGGAGTTCGGCTTCTCCGGGCCCCTCCCAGCCGCCCCCTGCCTCTTGCTCCTCCTGCCCCGGGGGACCGGCTGCTTCTGGGAGCCGCTCCCGGGCTGGGCCGCCGGCAGCTGCTTCTGCCTCAGCACGCCCCGCCGCTCCAGCGCCCGCCGCCGCTGCAGGAAGCTCTTGTGCTTTCGGTTGCCGGTCTCCTTCTTTCTGGGGCGCTCGGAGGGGACGAAGTCCACGTTGAGGATCAAATCATCCATGGCGGGCCCCGGCGGCGGGGGCCCACGACAGCCCCCAGCCAGCCGGGCCGGTCCTGCCGGCGGCGGGGAGAGGCAGCTCAACACCGGGGTCCCCCCAGCACCGACACCCCCGACGCCGTCCCCCCGCAGCCCGGCCACCCCCCCTCACCTCACCTCCCCGCCCCGGAAGCGGAAGCTGCCCCCGCAGCGAAGCGGCGCGTGGCCGGCGCGGACCGGCACTCGCCGCTACCACGCATGCGCGCGGCTCTCCCTGGGCCCTAGTGACGCAATAAGTCTGAGCCCAGGCGGGTGGCTCCGGCTCCGCGCATGCTCGCTGGGCGCCGGGTGGCCGAGCGCGCATGCGCAGCACTGCGGCGGGAACCCGGAGGGGCCGGGCGGTGAGTGGCGCGTGGGGCCGCTCTGGCCCGCCGGCTCTATGGCCTGGGCGACCTGGAGGGGCCTGACGTCTCGGGTGACGCCAGGGCGATGGCAGGGCCTGGAGCGACGTCACAGCTCGTCGGCGCTGCCCAGCGAGGGGTGTCGGGGAGCTTGCTCGAGCTGACTGGTGATGTCACGGCTGGGTGACATCATGGCTGCGGGAGGGCGATTTGCATCCCTGGTGATGCCATGGCCTGATGATGTCATGGCTGCAGGGCGTGCCTCCCTGGATGATGTCACAGCCAGGTGACATCATGGCTGTGGGAGGGCACATAATCTCCTTGCGTGATGTCATGGCCCACTGATGTCATGGCCCCTGAGAGATGTTCTGGCCCAATGATGTGACAGGCCTGTGAGGTCACAGCCAAAGGAGGGGGGTGGCAGCCTGGGCTGACACTCCCTGGGGTGATGTCAGAGACCCAGGGAACACATCCCAGAATGACATCAGAGCCCTAGGGGTGACGACATCCTGGCCGCCCCCAGGCACCGCCATGGCTGCCCCCCCATGCCTTGGCCTGCAGCAGGAGCAGCAGCGAGCGGCTGACATCATCCGCCTCCTGACACTCTACCGGCCCCTGCTCGACGCCTACGTCATCGTGAGTGTCCCCGCGCCCTCCGCGTCCCCCCACGCCCCCCGCCCCACTGACCCCCTCTCCCCGCAGGATTTCTTTGCAGAGGGGCTGTGGGCGCAGCTCCCCCCGCCCTGGCAGGCTGCCCTGGCCACCGCTGCCCCCCCACAGCTGGCCGGGCTCCTGGGGGGCAGCAGGGGGCCGGGGGCCGCCTGGCCCCTCTCCCTCCTGGCCTTTGCCGCCGCCGCCCGGGCCCTCGCCTTCCCCCGGGGGCACCCGGGGGGTGCCCTGCACCCCCCCTGCCAGAGCACCCACCTGCACCCCCTGTTCCGCTGCCACGTCAAGCCCAAAAAGCAGCATGAGATCCGGCGCCTGGGGAAGGTGGGTGCCCCCCACCCCACCACCCCCCAAATTGCTCCTGCGACACCCCCCAACCCCTCCTCTCCCCCCAGCTGCTGCAGCGGCTGAGCCAGGCCACCGGCTGCGACCGCGTGGTGGACATCGGAGCAGGGCAGGTAGGGGCAGCGGGTGATGGGGGAGCCCTGGGGGATGTCCCCCCCCCCGGCTGAGCCCATGTCCCCTCCTAGGGCCACCTCTCGCGCTTGCTGGCCTTTGGCTTTGGCTTGTCCGTCACGGCAGTGGAGGGAGACAGCCGCCTGGCCAGCGTGGCGGAGCGCTTTGACCGGGAGCTGCTACAGGAGCTGAGGAAAATGGGGGTGCAGGGAAACGAGAAGCCCCCCCGGTGCCGCCAGAACCCCCCCTGCCGCACGCCCTCTGCCCTGACACCCCGGGGACCGCGCCACGTGGCCGGCCGCCTGGACCCAACAGCTCCCTGGGGGGAATTCCTGCTGCCCCCTGACCCCCCGGGGCTGGGCTCTGCCGCCAGGAACCCCTTGGGGGGTCCGAGGGGGTCAGAGTTGGGGGAGCGGGTGCTGGTGACGGGGCTGCACGCCTGCGGTGACCTCAGCCCGGCCCTGCTGCGCCACTTTGCCCGCAGCCCCGCCGTGGCCGCCGTGGCCTCGGTGGCCTGCTGCTACATGAAGCTGTCCACCCCCCCAGATCCCCCCGATTTTCCCCCTGGCTACCCCCTGAGCACCTGGGTAGCCGGGTTACCGGGCCACGAGCTCTCCTACCGGGCACGGGAAGCTGCCTGCCACGCGCTAGAGGAATACGCGGGGCGGTTGGGGAGGGAAAGCGACTGCCTGCGCGCCCACTGCTACCGCGCTGTCCTCGAGACCCTCATCCGGGCGGCCGACCCCAGCAAAAAGCACCTGAGGGTGCAGACAGTGAAGAAAGCGCATGCCCTCACCTTCCCCCAGTGAGTTTGGGGGACACTTCCACACACCCCTTTCTGTCCCCCTCTTTTCGCCCCCTGTGTGACATTACCCCACAGGTACGCCCGTCTGGGGCTGCCCTGCGTGGGGCTGGATCCATCCGCCATCCCGCTGGACTCAGAGGCCGTGCGGGCCATGTTGGCGCAGCAGCACAAGGTGGTGGCTTTCTTCAGCCTGACGCTGCTGCTGGCTCCGCTGGTGGAGACCCTCATCCTCCTCGACCGCCTGCTCTACCTGCGGGAGCAAGGTGGGTGGCGGGGCGGCGGTGGGGAGGGGGCGACGGAGCTGCTGGTGCCGACCCTCCCTCTCCCCGCAGGTTTCCAGTGCGCCCTCGTTCCCCTCTTTGACCCCCGGTTCTCCCCACGCAACCTGGTGCTGGTGGCCGCGCGGACGCCCCTGGGCGCGGTGCTGTCAGGCCTGGATGAGGACAGCAGCGAGGACGAGGACATGGGGGTGGCAGAGCCTCCCAGAGAGGGGGAGAGCCCCCCAGCTCCCGGTGCCAGACTGGCCGCTGAGCACAAACCACAATAAAAACGGGATTTGTACAGCCCAAGGCTTGGTGTGAGCAAGCAGGGGTCTGCCAGGGGCTGCCCCGAGAACACCACGTGCTGCAAACGGGGAAAACAAAGGGGCGTCTTTATTGGAAACCCCAGCCCCGAGGGGTTTCTGGTTCCCCACCAGTTAATACCAGTAGGATTTCTTGGCCCTGCGTGTTTCCACGATCCCCATGGCGTCCATGATCTCCTCTTCAAAGGTCTTCAGGGATGGCAAGTA
>NC_138604.1:1882729-1938854 GCF_964289735.1 Phaethon aethereus
GCAGGGGCTGCCTGCGGCCGGGCTCTCGTGGGGGGCTCCCCCGAGGGACGAGCGCGGCTCGCTCCGGCTCCGACTCACGTGCCATCACTCCCCAGCAGTGTGTGGAAGGCGGGCTCGGGCAAGGGGTTCCCCTCCAGGCTGAGCGTCCTGCGGAGGAAGACCCCGCCCCGGCTGCCATTATCGATGCTCCCTGGCACCCCCATTCCTTACACTCGGCCTCAATTAGTGATAACGAGGGAGCACCCCTCGCCCGGCCGCGTACCGGAGGCGAGGGCAGCGTGCCAGCAGCGCCGCCAGCACCGGGAGCAGCCGCTCCGTCAGCCCGACCTTCCAGAGGCTGCGGGAGGACAAAGGGGCATCAGGATGCACTGCCGGGGAGGGGGGACACAGCGGCGTCTCGGGGGGGCTGCCCGTGCTCCCCCCTCCCTGTCCGCACTCACTGCACTGCCTGCAGGCCGGCCAGGGCGGGCAGGCACTGGCTCAGGACCCCCAGCATGTCCTCCTCGATCTTCCAGCCTGCCGGAGACAGGGAGGTCAAGGCCGCGCGATGGGATGGGGGGAAGAGCCCCCAAACATGGCCGTTCCCCTCCCGTGAGCGCTGCAGGGCTGGGGGGGATCCCACAGGCTCATTTCCTCGTTCCTGGGGGCCAGGGGGGACCCTGGGGCTCCCCAGCACCCACCTCGCAGGAAGAGGGCACGGACGCTCCGGGGCTCCTCGTGCTCCCTCTCCACCTGGATGCAGGGCTGGAAGTAGCTGTACTTGCGCTCGATGCGGGCGAGCACCTCTGTCAGCGGCGGCTCGGCGGGCTCCTCTGTGGGGCGGGGACGACGGAGGGTCGGGGGGTGCTGCCAGAGGGATCCCCCCCACCTACCCAGGACACACAGCTCTTCGTGTCCCCCCCGCTGTCCCCCAGCCCCGCTCACCAGCCGCAGGGAAGCTTGGGGGCGGCCGGAGGGTGACTCTGGGGACGCCGGAGATGCCGGCCCGGGCACAGAGCTCGGGGAAGTCCTGCTCCAGGAGGCCGGTGCACTGGTACTCCTCTGCAGGCAGGGCAGGCAGGATAGGCACACGTGAGGAGGTCCCCCGCAGCCCCCCCACCCCCTGCTGCCAGGGCCGGGGGCTCACCCGTGCCCTGCTCGGCCTTCCTCTCCGTACTCCTTATCTCCTCCTCCACGGCCGCCGCCACCTTCTCCCTGGGCACCCGCTCCCCCCGCCGCCTCATGGCCTGCAGCTGGGGGGCACCGGGGGGGCTCAGTGCCCCCCCGCCCCAGGGCTGGCCCTGCCCAGCACCCGGACCCCTCACATCCCTGGGCCAGGGGGTCTATGGGGGTCCCTCTGTGGGTGCAGGGGGGATCCCAGGGCCCTATAAGGGTCCCTATGGGCGGGGGGGGGGGGTGTCTCAGTGATAAGGGGTCCTATGGGGAGGGGGTGTCTCTTCGCTGTGAGGTCCCTATGGGTGTGCCTGGGAGGGGAAAGGGGGTATTCCAGGGGCAATGAGGCCTATGGGGGATCCCTATAGAGATCTCTACGGTTGGGTGGGTTGGATCCCTTGGAGGATCCCTATGGAGCGCTCCCAGGGGTGTGGGTCCCAGGCCTGGTCGATCTATGGGGGTGCACGGGGGATCCCAGGGCCCTGTGGAGACCTTCCTGGGGAGTTCCCAGGGCTGGCGGGGGGTGGGGGGTGGAGGGTGGGCTATGGGTGTCTCTCTGCAGGTGAGGGGGTGTCCAGGGCCCTGTGGGGGTCCCTATGTGGGTGATGGGGGTCCCAGGGACAAGGGGCTCTACAGGGGTCTCTTGGCTGTGGAGTCTCTGCAAGGGGAAAGGGGTGTCCCAGGGGCAGGGGGCCCTATGGGGGTCACTATGGAGGTCTCCCTGGGGTGAGGGAGGGTCCCAGGGTTGGGTGGGCCCCATGGGGGTCCCTAGGGAGGCCTCCCTGAGGGGATCCCAGCGATGGGCGTTCCCCGGGCCGGAGGGGGGCCCATAGGGGTACGGGGGGGGTCCCAGGGCCAGAGAGCGCCCTATGGGGGGGGGAAATCTCCGAGGGTCCCCGGGCCGGCTGTAACCTCGCTCCTCGGCCTCGGCCCGTTCCCACCGCGAACGCACCGGCCGCGCCGCGAGGGGCGGCGCTCCAGGGCGCTGCGGCGCCTGCGCGGGGCGGGGCCGGCCTGGAAGGGGAGGGGCCGGCCTGGAAGGGGCGGGTTGGCAAAGAAGAGGCGGGGCCGGTGTGGAAAGGGGCGGGGCCTCCACCAGCACCACCCGCGGCTGGAGAGGCCGGGCACTGGGCAGCGACACTGGGAGCACTGGGCTGTAACTGGGCGGTAACTGAGCCCTTACTGGGACCAGCGCTGGATCTTCACTGGGCCTTTACCGGAGCCATCACTAGACCATTACTGGGCTTTTCATGGGCCCAGCACCAGGCGTTACTGGTTCATTTCTTACCCCATTAGTGGGCCTTACTGGTCCCTGGGCCCCCCCAGGCCCCCCCACGCTGCCGTTCCCTTCCTCCCACAGGGGCCACGGGGGCCCGTCCCGCCCCCCGGCGCAGCCCCTTCACCCTGGGGACGCGGCCGCAGGCAGCCGGGCTCACGCCGCGCCGAGAACCCCTTTATTCACCGCCTGCGCCCCCCGGGCTCGGGGCCGGGGCCAGGCCCGGGGTCCCCGGCCCCCACAGGGCCCCTCCATCCCCTCCTGGGGGGTCCCTGGTCCCCAGGGTCCCTCAGCGGTCCTTCCTGCGCAGCGGCGGGGACGGCGGGTAGTGGCGGGCGGGCGGCACGTCGTAGTGGCTGGGGATGTGGCTGTTCTTGGGGGAGTCGTAATGGCTGGGGGGGGCTGCGGGGGTGACGCCTTCGGCCCCCCCGGGGCAACTCTCTGCAGGGATGAGAAGAGGCTGAAAGGGGCCGTGTGGCCCCCCCAGGGCCACGCAGTCCCCGTCACCGGGGCTGGACGTCCCCCCCGGCCGGGCTCACCGGGGCCAGGGGAACCCCCCAGCCGTACCCTCCTGGGGGGGCTCCTCGAGGAGCCCGATCTCGGCGTAGGACATCTCCCGGCGGACGGGGGATTTCATCTCCATGTAGCTGCCCTCGGGGGCCTTGGGGGCGGGGGGCAGCTCCTTGATGGTGGCGTAGGGGTTCTCGCTGGCCAGGGAGCTGGCGCTGGCCCCCAGCCCCTCCGGGGGGGTCTCTGGGGGAGAAGGGGTTGGGGGGGCCCCACGGCCCATGTCCAGCTGTGTCCTGGGCAAGCCTCAGCCCCATTCCTGCCCTATCCCAGTCCTGACTCTTTCCCACCCCGTCCCTTCCCTATCCTGCCCCACCCCTTCCCCTCCCTTCCCCTCCCTTCCCCTCCCATCTCCATCCCTTCCCTATCCTGTCCTGTCCCATCCCATCCCCCCATCCCTTCCCATCCCATCCCCATCCCATCCTCATCCTAACCCATCCCACCCCATCCCATTCCATCCCCCCCATCCCTTCCCATCCCATCCCCATCCCATCCTCATCCCATACCCATCTCATCCCATCCCATCCCCATCCCATCCTCATCCCATACCCATCTCATCGCATCCCACCCCCATCCCTCCCCATCCCAGCCCCATCCCAGCCCCATACCAGCCCCATCCCTTCCCAATCCCATACCCATCTCATCGCATCCCACCCCCATCCCTCCCCATCCCAGCCCCATCCCAGCCCCATCCCAGCCCCATCCCTTCCCATCCCCATCCCATCCTCATCCCAACCCCATCCCATCCCCATCCCACCCCCATCCCTTCCCATCTCTTCCCATCCCCATCCCATCCTCATCCCATCCCCATCCCATCCCATCCCATCCCCATCCCATCCCATCCCATCCCCATCCCATCCCCATCCCATCCCACCTCCCCATCCCTCCCCCCTACCTTTCCCGTCGCACCTCCCCAGGCTGGAGCAGGAGCTGTAGCCGTAGCTCCGGTCCAGCTGCCTCCCTGGAAGGGGGCAGGTTTGGGGTCCCCCCTGCTCCCACCCCCCCAGCATGAAGGTGCCCACCCAGCACCTTCCCGCTGGGCCCTGAGCAGGGAGGGGACCCAGGTGACCTCCCCGCTCCGGCGGAGGTGCCGGCCAGCTCCCCCTTACCCCTGGGGCCCAGGGCCGGTGCCCCCAGGTGCTTCCAGTCGGGGGGCAGCGTGGCATTGCCGTCGGTGCCGCAGGGTCTCTCCGCGCCGGGGAGGAGCTGGGTGCCGGGCACCTGGAGCCCAAACAGTGGAGCGGTTGGCCACGAGGCTCCCGACAGCGGTGCCGTGCCGCGGTGCGCTGTGGTACGCCGTGCAACGCCACGGCACACCGTGCAATGCCGCAGTGTACCACGGGGCACCGTGCAACACCGTGCGGCATCATCGTGGTACACCGTACAACACCATGGCACACCATGGTACACTGTACAACACCACACTGCACCATGCAACACCACGGTGCACCATGGAACACCACGGCACACCATGGTACACTGTACAACACCGCGGCGCACCATGCAACACCACGATGCACCGTGCAACACCACAGTGTACCATGGTACATCGTACAACACCCCGGCGCACCGTGCAACACCATGGTGCACCGTGCAATGCCATGGTGCACCACGGGTACACCGTACACCACCACAGTGCACTGTGCAACACCGCGGTGCACCACGGTACACTGTACAACACGGCGCACCGTGCAATGCCACGGTGCACCACGGGTACACCGTACAACACCACGGTGCACTGTGCAACACCGCAGTGCACCACGGTACACCGTACAACACCACGGTACACCATACAACACCATGCTGCACTGTGCAACACCACGGCGCACCGCGGTACGCCATACAACACCACGGCGCGCCGAGCAACACCAGTGCGCTGCGCAAAGCCACGGTGCGCTGCGCAACGCCGCGCTGAACCACGCAACACCGTGCTGCAGAGTGGCGCATTACGCAACACCGTGCCGTGCTGCACCGTGCCACAGGGCACCGCGCCGCGCCGTACCTTGAGGGAACTGGCCCTGTCCTGGGGGCCGGGGGCCGGCAGCGTGCACTGGGACAGCGTGTGGTAGCTGGGGTTGGAGTAGTAGTGCGCATGGTGGCTCGGTGGCACGTCTGGGGGGACCGGCGTTAGCCCGGCACGGCGGGGTCACCGCGGCTGAGCCGCGTCCCCGCCGCCAGGCTCACCTGGCACCACGTAGTCGGAGGTGTCCGTCTGTCCCGCCGTGTAGGCCACGGCCAGGTGCCGGCTCTCCTTTCCCTTCTGCCGGCGACGGTAGCAAAGGGCCGCGGCCACCACGGCCACCAGCAGTGCCACCAGGGCCACCAGGCTGAGCACCACCCCCAGGGAGCTGTAGGCTGCCGGGGGGGCCGGCATGATGGTGTAGGGCTGTTCAGGGGTCCCTATAGGGTGGGGGCAATGACCTTAGGGTGGGGCAGGCACCCCGGCAGGCACCCCCCTCCTTCGCCTTGCACCCACTCACCGGCTTCGCAGAGGGGCCCGATCCTGCCCGGGGCGCAGGGGCACGTCCCGCTGGCGGGGTGGCAGGTGCCGTTGCGGGGGCAGCGGCAGAGCTGGTCACACTGGAGCCCGAAGGTCCCGGGGGGGCAGGCTGGGGGCCAGAGCCATACAGCTCCATACTGCCCGGGCCCGTATAGCTCCGTGCTGGGACAGTATGGCTCCATACTGCCCAGGGCCGTATAGCTCTATAGTGGGACCATCCAGCTCCAGAGTGCCCAGGACCGTATAGCTCCATACTGGGACCATATAGCTCCATACTGGGACCATATATCTCCATATTGCCTGGGACTATATGGCTGCATACTAGGACCATATCACTCCATACTGCCTAGGACCAAATAGCTCCATACTGGGACCATATAGCTCCATACCGTCTGGGACTGTATTGCTCCATAGTGGGACCACATAGCCCCATACTGGGACCATATAGCCCCATACTGGGACCACACAGCCCCATAGTTCCCAGGCCCATCTAGCTCCATACTGCCCAGGACGGAACTGGGGAGGGGTGACGTGTATGGCCCCCGGGCAGTTCTCCCTCTTGCCCCCCCCGGACCCCCGAGATCCGGGGGGGTGCAGACCCCCGGGGGCCCGTACGGGCTCTACCTTCTCCGCAGAGCGGCCCCGTCCAGCCGGCCGGGCAGCGGCAGGTCCCCTCGGCGGGGTGGCACGTCCCCCCGTGGCGGCACAGGCAGGGCTGGGCGCAGGCGGCCCCCCAGGAGCCGGGGGCGCAGGCTGGGGAAGGGGAGAGCGGGGGGGCGAGGGACGGGGTCAGCCCCGCTCCCCACTGCCCCCCCGGCCCCCCCGGCCCCTCACTCACGCTGGGAGCAGCGGGGGCCGTGCCAGCCCGGGGCGCAGAGGCAGGAGCCGTTGGCGGGGTGGCAGGAGGAGCCGTTGGCGCAGGAGCAGCTCAGGGAGCAGCGCTTGCCGTAGCGGCCGGGGGGGCAGGCTGGGGTGAGACGAGCGCGCCCGGTCTCAGCCCAGGGGTCAGAGTTGGGGAACAACTTGCAGTTTTTTGGGGAGGGGGGCACTCACGGCGCTGGCAGGTGGGGCCGCGGTACCCCGGGGCGCAGGTGCAGGATCCGTCCTGGGGCGAGCAGGCGGCCCCGTTGCGGCAGGAGCAGGGCGTGCGGCAGCCCCGGCCCCAGAAGCCGTGGGGGCAGCCCTGCTTGCACCGCGGCCCTGTGAGGAGGATGAGCGATGAAGGCCGAGGGCTGGGGGGTGGGATTCAGGGGAGGCCTGTCCCCCTCCCTGGTTCCCCCTCACCTGTCCAGCCGGGCAGGCAGCGGCACTCTCCCGTCACCGGATCGCAGCCGTCGGCGTGGGCGCAGTCGCACCGCTGCCCGCAGCCCGCCCCGAACGTCCCGTTCTGGGATACGGGCACAGGTCAGGGGATCGGCGCTGGGGACGGTGGCACCGACCTCCGGGACGGTGGCACCGACCTCCGGTGCGGCCGGCACTGGCAGAGGCGGCAGGACTCACCGGGCAGGGCTGCAGGCAGCGGGGGCCCTGCCAGCCCGGCGGGCAGCTGCAGGTCCCGCTCTGGGGGTCACAGGTAGCCCCATGGGCGCAGTCGCAGCTCCGGTTGCAGCCGGGACCCCAAGTGCCGGCGGGACACGGCGTCGAGCAGTTGGCTCCGTGCCAGCCTGCGGGACCGGGGGACAGCGGGATGGGCACGGGCAGGGGGATGAGGACCCCCCACCCACCCTGGTGTGCACCCACCTTCCTTGCAGAGGCAGGAGCCGTCGAGGGGGGAGCAGGCGAGGGCGTGCTGGCAGGAGCAGCGCCCCGAGCAGTTCGTGCCGAAGGTGTCGGGGGGGCACAGGGAGGAGCAGTGCTCGTCCTGGGGGGGGTGAAGGCTTCAGGAGAGCCAGGATCGCCCCCCCAAGGGCTGGGGAAAGACCCCAGGAGGCTGGGACCCCCCCACTCCACCGGCACCCTGTGCTGGAGGGAGAGCGGGCGACCCCAAAATTCTGTCCTCCCATGGGACCCCCGAAGTTATCTGGACCCCCAAGCTGCCCCTAGGGATGCCCACATGCCGATGCCCCCCCTCCAAAGGGATTCCCAGACCCCAAAACTGCCTCCTGAGATAACAAGAGCCGCAACCCACCCCCAGGGATGCCCAGGCCCCATGCTTCCCCCCCAGGACCATCCAGGCCCCCACTCGCCCCCCCAGAATGACCCAGACCCCCACTCTTCCCCTAAGGATGCCCCCAGACCCCCACACTCCCCCTCCAGGACCACCCAGACCCCCACACTCCCGCTAAGGAAGCCCCCAGATCCCCACAATCCACCCCCTCCAGGACCACCCAGACCCCCACGCTCCCCCCAGACCCCCGCTTTTCCCCTAGGGATGCCCAGACCCCCCCGCCACGCTCCACGTGCTGCCCCAGGACCACCAGCCCCCCGGGCCCCCGCACCGTGTAGCCGGGGGGGCAGCGGCAGCGGCCGGTGGTCCCGTCGCAGACCCCCCCGTGGAGGCAGAGGCAAGCCTGCAGGCAGCCGGCCCCGAAAGAACCGGGGGGGCAACTCTCGTTGCAGAAGAGCCCAGCCCAGCCGGGGCGACAGACGCACTCCCCGAGCAACGGGTGGCAGCTGGGGGCACCCACTCAGCACCCCGGTGCTCCCAGTATGGGGTGGCGGGTGTGCCGGGAAGGGGCTTTGCAAATGGGGAGGGGGGCACACCTACCCCTTCCTGGCCACCCAGCGCCCCGGCCGGCTTGGCGAGGATGCCGGGGTGGGATGGGGGGGGTCCTACCTCTGGCTGTGCTGGGGGTGGCAGAGGCAGCGGCTCTGGCAGCGGAGGCCGTAGAGGCCGGGCAGGCACTGCCGCTCCTCGCAGCGGCTGCCCTGGAAGCCGGCCTCGCACAGGCAGCCCCCGTCCACGTGGAAGCACTGGCCCCCGTTGGCGCAGTCGCAGCTCTCCTGGCAGTCCTGCCCGTACCGCCCCACCGGGCACCTCTCCTGGCACCTGTATGGGGCGGGGGGGGGGGTGTGTGACACGGCCCCACGTGGCTCCCGGAACCCCTCCACCCCAAGCTGAGGCTGTTCCAGCTCATTGCATGCCAGGCTGGGCGAGCTGCGGTGGCCCTGCTTTTGCACGGAGTCCTGGCGCCGGCAGCGGCGCCAGCCCCCTGTCCCCCCCATGCCCGGCCCACCCCCGTGCCCTGTCCCCCTCCTCACTGCTCTCCGGTGAAGCCGGGGGTGCACTGGCACCGGCCCCCCCGGGGGTCGCAGCGTCCCCCGTTGTGGCAGCGACACTCGCCCTGGCAGCCGGGGCCGAAGCGCCCGGGGGGGCACGGCACGGAGCAGATCTCGCCCTGCGAAGGAGCGCCGGGGTCGGCAAGGGAAACTGAGGCAGGGACCGCTTTGGGGTGGGGGGGGGCCGCAGCCCACCTACCATCCATCCGTGGGGGCAGATGCAGGCGCCGGTGCCGGTGCCGGTGCCGGGGGGGTGGCAGATGCCCCCGTTCTGGCAGGGGCAGGGGCTGCCGCAGGGCGTCCCCTCGGGGCAGGGCACATCACAGCTGCGGAGGGGGCGAGGGGTGAGCGGGACCCCCGCCCGGGGGGTGCCGGGGCCGGGGGGGCACAGGGCGAGGAGCCCCTACTCACAGGGGGCCGGCCAGCCCCGGGGGGCAGAGGCAGGCGCCGGTGGAGGCGTTGCAGGGGGCCCGGTGGTGGCAGGGGCAGGGCAGGCGGCAGCCCTGGCCGTAGGTGCCGGGCGGGCACGGCTGGCGGCAGAGCGGGTCGGCGAAGCCGGGGGGGCAGGAGCAGGCCCCGCTCAGGGGGTCGCAGGGGGCCCCGTGGTGGCATTCGCAGCGGTGCTGGCAGCCCGGGCCCCACGACTGCTCGTCACACTCTGCACAGGGGAGACCACCGGTACCTCCCCATCCCCATCCCATCCCCATCCATCCCACCTCCATCCATCCATCCACCCATCCACCCACCCACCCACCCATCCATCCATCCCATCCTCATCCATCTCCATCCCATCCCTCCATCCCCATCCCCAGCCAGCCAGCCATCCCATCTCGATCCATCCATCCATCCATCCATCCATCCATCCATCCATCCACCCACCCATCCATCCATCCATCCCCGTTCCCGTCCCGTCCCGTCCCTTCCCATCCCATCCTAATCTCTCCATCCCATCCCATCCCGTCCCATCCCATCCCATCCCAATCTCCCCATCCCAATCTCCCCATCCCATCCCATCCCATCCCAATCTCCCCATCCCATCCCGTCCCATCCCTTCCCATCCCATCCCGTCCCATCCCATCCCACCCCATCCCATCTGCATCCGCATCCTTCTCCATCCCCACGCCATTCCCTGTCCCGCTCTCCACCCCCACCCCAATCTCACCCATACCCCGTCCCCACCCCACTCCCACCTCCATCCCATCCCGACCTCCACCCCTCTCCCCCTCCCCATCCCACCGCCGGCCGCCCAGCCCTCCAGGGAAACCCGCTGCCCCCCGGGGGGGTCCCCAGCTCCGCGCCCCCCAGCACCCCGACCCCGTCCCTCACCGCTGGAGCAGTCGGAGCCCCGCCAGCCCGGCTCGCACTGGCAGAGGTCAGGAGCCACGCACCGGCCGTGGACGCACTCCTGGGTGCAGCGCGCTGCGGGGACACCCCGGGGGGGGTGGGGGGTGGGGGGCTGAGCCAGGATCGGGCCCCCGGGGCCACTCCGCTTGCCCCACTCGCCCCACTCACGGGTGCAGATGTCCCGGCTGTCGTAGTAGCCCAGGCAGCACTGGTAGCGCCTCCGGTAGTCGGTGCGGACCGCCTGCCGATACTCGGTGCGGTACACGATCCTGCGCCCCCCCAGCGCCGTCAGGGTGGGGACAGTCCCCCCAGGCCCCCAGAGCCGTGGGGACACCCTGCATTGGGTCAGCCCCCCCCCAGCCCTCCAGAGCCGTGGGGACGCCCTGCGGTGGGTCAGCCCCCCCCCCCAGCCCCCAGAGCCGTGGGGACACCCTGCGGTGGGTCAGCCCCCCCCCCCAGCCCCCCAGAGCCGTGGGGACGCCCTGCGGTGGGACGGAACCCCCAGAGCCGTGGGGGCACCCTGCGGTGGGACAGCCCCCCCAGCCCCCCAGAGCCGTGGGGACGCCCTGCATTGGGTCAGCCCCCCCCCCCCAGCCCCCAGAGCCGCGGGGGCACCCTGCGGTGGGTCAGCCCCCCCCACCCCAGCCCACAGAGCCGCGGGGGGCCGGGGCGGCTCCCACCTCTGCTGCGGGCAGGGCAGGGGGGACCCCGGCGCCCCGGGGCAGGGCTCGGCGGAGGACACGACGTGGGGTTTGGTGTAGGACTCCTTCACCGCCGCCGTGAAGCTGCCGAAGGACGCGGGGTGACGGCAGGTCCCGGGGGGGGCTCCACCGCCGCCCCCGCCCCCCAAGTGTCGTGTCCCCCCCCCCCCAAGTCCTACCTCTCCCAGTAGCTGCAGACGTTGGGGTCGCCGGGGCGCAGGGCGGCCAGGAGACAGGCGTGCATCGCCAGCGCCGCGGCCCGCAGCACCATCCTGCACCGGGAGACGACGGCTTCGCCCTCTGCCCACGCCGCGTTCCCGCTCCCCACCCACCGCCCCCTCTCCGTGGGGCTGGTTTTGGGTTCGAGGAACGGCCCCGGCCCCACGGCTCCCCACCGGCCTGTGCCAAGGGGAAACTGAGGCACAGCCGCTCGGCAGCCCGGCTGGTCCCACGCGGCCTCACCCCGACACCGCGTCCTGGCATCACCGCGACGGCTCCTGCCGCGCCCCATCCCGCTGCGGGGTGCTGCCGGGACGGGGGTACCCAGGGTGCCGGGGAGGAGTTCGGCACAGAGGCTCCCGGCCCTGGCACGGTGCCGCGTGGCCCCGTTTCAACCCGTTCCGTGTTTATTCCCACTTGTGTTTCCTGGATCCGCCAACTTCTTGCTCAACCCAGCGAGGGTCCGGCTTTGCCGGAGCAGCTCTGGGATCACCGCCAGCCTGGGGGGCTAAGGGGGGGCCGGCCAGCGAGCCCCCCGAGCCCGACGTGCCGTGTTTACCGGGACGCGTGTTTTACGGCTAAACACGCGCGTGCCGGGGGAGGAAACAGAGGTTTCCTGGTCGGCACAGCTGGATTTACAGCCGCTTCCGTGCTGCTCCGGCCGCGGGACGCCCCAAAAGTGCTGACCCCCAAGTCCGTCCTCCCCCTCGCTGGGGCCCGTGCTGCGGTTTGGGGCCAAATAAGGGGGTGGAGGGAGGGAGCGACCCCTCCTTATCCCAGAGCGGCCGGTTTGGGGTGGAAAAACCGTTTAGTGGGAAAGTTTCCCTCCGTTTCCCTTCGGCTCCCGGAGGTGAGGAATTAATTGCTCATCCGCAGGCGAAATTCCCTCCCCTGGACCCCTGCGGAGGGGCAGAGCCGGTGGGACCCCCCAGCCCTCCCCACGGCCCCATCCCCTGCTCCAGGAATGGGGGGGGGGCCGGGGGGGGCCCAGCGCTGCTGCCAGCAACGGGAAGGGCTGGGAGATGCTGGCAGGAAAAGCGAGGAGTCATCAAAACACGCCGGCGGGCCCCATCTGCTCCTCACTGGGGGGCCCGGCCGTGGGGAAGAGCCCCCCCCGGGTTGCCATAGCGGCAAGAGACCCCCCAAGAGCCGGCGCACCCCACCCCCTGGGTGGCCCCGAGCACCCCCCGAGCAGGGACGGGGAGCATCGCCCGCCGGTGATGGGGTGCCGTGAGCCAAAGCCAACAGCACGGGGCGGGGGACACACACGCGTGTGGCGGGGGTGAGGGCGGGGGTCCCGGGGGCGCAGGGACCGGCCCTGCCCCGTCCCCGTGGGGGACACGTTTCGGGCCCCCGCCGGAGCCACTATCTCTGCCCCGGCGCTTCCTCGGCCGCTGCCCGAGGGCTGACGCGTTTCCTCCGGGGGCTGCGAACCCGCAGGGATGGGGCTGGGTGGGGGTGAGGGGGGCAAGGGTGAAGGTTAGTGTCAGGGTCAAGGTCAGGGTCAGCGATGGGGTCGCGGCGGGGTGTCGCAGCACCGTCCCACGCCCCATCCGCCGTCCCCCCCACGCCGCCATCCCCTCGCCTCGGCCGCGGGAACTCGCGATGTCGCCAAGCTCTCCGCCACGGCGCTGGGGATCGTCCCCCTCCGGCACGACCCCGGCAGGGCACGGCACAACCCCGGGCTGGGAACGGTGGCACTCACCTGGCCGGGGGCCGCGGCGGCGGGCAGGGTCGGGGTGCCACGGCCCCCCACGCGGGGCTGGCCTGGCCGGTGGGCTTGGCCGGCCGGGACGGCGCAGCGCAGCCGTCGGAAGCGGAGGGAGGGCTGGAGCCACTCTCAGGAAGTTTGGACGCAGAGACGACTACGGAAAAGGGAAAAAAATAAAAAACCTCGGGGTTTTTTCTTTTTTTTTTCTTTTCTGGCCAGAAACCAGCGGGTTTTGGAACAGCAACATTGCCGGGGCCGCTCACACACGGTGCTGGCTGGGGAGGGGGTCTGTAGGGACGTCCCAGGCACAGCCCCTTGGCCAGGTCCCGCTGCTGGAGGGTGTCCCCGTCCCCTGAGGGCTCTGTGGGGACCCGTGACCCCCTCGGCAGTGGGGTCAGCCCTGCCCACCCCACAGCCGGTGACCACAGGACTCTGCGCCGGAGCGGATGCCACGGGTGGGGAGCTCTGTGCCCACCCCCGGCTTCTCCTGCCCGGAGGTCCCCACCTGGCACTGGCACCCATGGGTGCAGGCCTTGATCCGGGGTGTCCCACAGGGCCGGGGGAGTGGACGGGACCCCCATCCGAGGGGCTGCTGCGCTCATGCTGTGAGGGGCAGCGGGGACGGGGGTTTCCTGCGGCTTAACGGCAGCATCTGACGGCAGCGCGGAGCAGAGCCCAGCGTCGCGGGCACATGTCATCCCAGGTTCCCTGCATCCCGGGCATCCATCATCCCTGCATCCTGGACACACATCCTCCTCACATCCCAGGATCCTGGGCACACATTGTCCCTACATCCCAGTATCCCAGGCAGCCATCATCCCTGCATCCCAGAATCCTGGGCACACCTTGTTCCAGCATCCCATCATCCCAGCATCCCAGGCACCCATCATCCCTGCATATTGGACACACATCATCCTCGCATCCTGGGATTCTGGGCACATATGATCCCTGCATCCCAGGCACACATTGTCCCCGCATCCCGGCATCCTGGGCACCCATCATCCTTGCATCTCGGGATTCCAGGCACACATCCTCCCCGCATCCCAGAATCCCGAGCACACACTGTGCCAGTACCCCAAGCACCCATCATCCCTGTATCCTGGACACACATCATGCCCGCATCCCTGGATCCCAGGCACACATGGTCCCCACATGCCAGCATCCCGGGCACCCATCATCCCTGCATCCCCGAATCCCGGGCACACATGCTCCCCACATCCCAGCATCCCGGGCACTCCCCGTCCCGACACCGTGGGATCACTGGCCACGCGTTTCCCCTGCATCCTTGCATCCCCCCATATCCTGGGATCCCCAGCCGTTCATCATCCCTACATCCCAGAATCCCGGCCAAATATCCCACCTACATCCCGGGATCCCCAGCCACGTGTCAACCCCATCCCGGGACCCCCAGCCAGGCAGCTCAGCCCCACGTGTGGATCCCCCCGTGCCCAGCCGCCCCCGCCCCCAGCGAGCACACGTACATTAGCCGGCCTCAACCGATGTCAAGGCGCCGTTAATTGCCTCTCCTCGTTACAGTAATAGCTCTAATCACTCATAACGATTTTCACGTCCCAGGGTGGCTCAGCTGCCCCCCCCCCGCACCCCCTCCCCGCTCCCTGTGCCCACCCCGGGGCTCCATTAGGATCAAGCCCGCTCGCAGCCGGGGGGTCCGCTGTGGCCATCCCGAAACGGTGCTTCCCGGAGCAGGGCTGGACACCGAGGTCGCAGGGGCTGGGGGCGCAGAGGGGTCCCGGGCTGGGGCCAGTGGGGCCGGGACAAGCCGGGGACATCCAGAGTTGGGGACCTGGCGTGGAAGTGACCCCCCCCCATGCTCTTAAATAAAGTGTCCCCAGGGCGGCGGGGAAATATTGCTTGGGGACAGTCCAGCTGCGCCTCAGCGCCGAGATGCCTTTGCAGCCCCCCCGAGACCCCCGGTGCCAGAGGGGTCAGGGACCCCCAAGTGCACTTAGGGGCGGCTGGGGGCTGTGTGGGGTCCGGCCAGCGCTCAGCTCCCCCCGGGACCCACAGCACCGGGATGCAGCTGCAGCCCCGGACCCGACGTCCTCCAAAACCCTCCTTGGAGGGGGAACCCCAAAACGCATGGCTGGTTCCCTTAGGGGGGACCTGGGGGGGGTCTTCTTAGGGGCTGCTGGGGGGGTGGGAGCAGACCCAGCCCCGCCAGGCAGCGTCGGGGCGCAGGAGGGCGGCGGGGCCGGCGCGGGGACCCTGTGCAGGATGCGGCCGTGGCCCAGCAGCGGCTCTTTGCAGCTGCGTTGGCTGCAAGAGGCAGGATCGGGCCCGGGATCCCCCAAACCTCGTTACCCCTCGTTAGCGGGGCCAGTCCGCGGTGCCACTGGGGCGGGCAGCTTCGCCAGCGCGCGGAGCCGTTAATTACCTCATTGCCAGAGTCCATTACCGCTCCCCGCGGAGCGGGTGAAATGGAGAAACTGCGGCGGGAGCGAGGGGGGGGGAAATAAAAATCAATCGGGGCTGAACCCCTCAGGGATAGGGGCTGGGGGGGGGCTTAACCCTTCCCTGACCACCCGAAAGGGGAAACCGAGGCACAGCCACCCCCACGGGGGAAACTGAGGCACGGCTGCTGGGGAGCCCACCCTGCTTGGGGGTCACCACCGCGCACGGTCCCTTTTGGGGCGCCGGGCTGCTGCAATCTGCGGCGCGGGGCTGGAAAAGCTCAAGGTCGTAATCTTGTTCCTTCCTCAAATGAGATAAAAGGCCGTAAATCAGCGCGGGCAGCGATTAGAGAGACCCCAAGGAAGCAGGCGGGGGGCTCGGCCGGCCGGGCCGGATCCTGCCCACGCCGGCTCCCCAAGTCCTGGGGCTGGACCCTCGGCAAAGATTTGGGGGCCAGATGGAGGGGCCGGAGCTGTGGGATTTGGGGATGGATTACAGGCTGGGAACCGCGGGGCACTGGGGACGGCTCCAGTTTCCTCCAGCTCTCATCGTGCCGCATCCAGCCCCGGCCAGCCGGCACAGCCGTGCTGGCCCCGAGCCCCTCGGCACCCGCCGCGGACCCCCCGGCCGCTCCCGCCCTGCGCCGTGCCTCAGTTTCCCCCGTGACCCCGCTTTCCTCCTGCTTATCTGGGGTCGCGGTGGGTAACAAAGGAGCTGCCAGGGCCCTGCCTGCGCTGCCTAATTAGCCAGATGAAATCAATTCAGCTCCATTACGGTCGGATCCAGGTCTCAACCATTACCAAGGCGGCCGGAGAGCCCGGGGAAGGATGATGGAGTGGACGCTACAGGGCATGCGATAACCCCCTGGCTCCGAGGAGGGGGGTGGCTTTGTGCTGCGAAGTCCCATCCCCACCCCGGACCCCTTGGCGAGGGGACCCCAGGCGTCCGGGCCGGGCAATGGTGTGAGCATCCCCGGGGAGATGCCCATGATGGTGCCCATGGCACAGCCAAAAAAAAATGCCTCTCTGGCCTGGGGACAGGGACATGGGCCCCGCATCCCGGGCACAGGGCGTTCCCGCATCCCGGGATCCCCAGAGCAGCACATCCCCTCCAGCTCCTCTGCCCCAGCCGGAGTCTCCCAGCTCCAAAAAGCCCCTTTTTCTCCCCAAAAGCCCCCCGTCCCGCCCCGCGTCCGGCGGAGCAGGCGTGTCCCAGCGCGGGGGAGAGACGGACGGTTTTATTGTCGACCGGTTTCGCTGCAGAGCGGGCGAGCGTGGGGCGTTCCCCGGGGACCGGGGACGAAGGAGCAGCCAAGCCACGGGGCACCCCCAACTCCCCCAGAGAGCCGAGCCCCCCCGGCTCCCGCACCGCCACGGACTCGGGGCCGGGGGGGCTCTCGGCTCTGCCCCCCCCAGAGCAAACCCAGGTCAGCCGAGCGCCTCCGTCCCGGCACGCCAAGGGAATGCCAAGGAGCCTGGGAGCACGGCCACAACCCCGGGGTGCACAGCCTCGGCGGGCACAGCCTCGGGGGTCCCCCCGCCCAGCCCGACAGCCCCCCCCCGGGGGTTGCCCGGCGTTTTCCGCTATAAATAAGGTTTCGGCTCTTCCCCCCCGCCCCGTGGGGGCAGCAATCCGGGGGGGCTCTGCTGGGAGCTGGCCTGGCAGGGTGAGCCAAGGGGAGGGCAGCGGAGGGTGGGCGGGGGTCCCCGCTCAACCCAGGATGTCCAGGTAGACGGGGGGGGTCTTGACGAGGGCCTGGAGGCGGCTGTGGAGCTCCTTGAGGGGCCGGCGCTGCTGGGGCTCCCGCCGCCAGCAGCTCTGCATGATGGCGTACACCTCGGAGGGGCACGCGCGGGGACGCTCCAGCTCCCGCCCCTGCGTGATGCACTCGATGGCCTGCGGGATGCGAGAGGGAGTACCCCCGCCTCCCCTCTCCGGGGTACCCCCGTGGGGGGGGGGGGGTCTGGGGCCAGCCTCATCCCCCCCCGCCCCGCCGCCCGCTCACCTCGGCGTTGGAGAGCTGGTACCAGGGCTGCTTCCCGTAGGTGAAAATCTCCCAGAGCACCACGCCGAAGCTCCAGATATCGCTCTCGGTGGTGAATTTACGGTAGAGGATGCTCTCGGGGGGCATCCAGCGGATGGGCAGCATGGTCCTGCCCCCCACCTACCCACAGCAGGGCCGTCAGCGGCGCAGGGACCCCCCCCCCCACTTGCCTCCCCAGCCCAAGCCCTGCTCCTTAAATGTGCCTCGGACTAGATGGGAGAAAGAAATTCTTTACGCTGAGGGTGGGGAGACGCTGGCAAGGGTTGCCCGGAGAGGGGGGAGATGCCCCAGCCCTGGGAACACTCAAGGTCAAGTTGGCCGGGGCTCTGAGTGACCTGCTCTAGTTGCAGATGTCCCTGCTGATGGCAGGAGGTTGGACTCGATGAGCTTTAAAGGTCCCTTCCCACCCAAACCAGACTGATGCCGTGATGAAACAGGGATGGAGACGGGTCGGGGGGCGGCAAGCTAAGAGGGAAAATTGAGCGCGGCCCCCCCAGCCCCTCGCGGAGCTGGAGGGGAGGGAGGGGGCAGCTCACCAGCCCGCTCACCCGGTAATAGTCGGTGCTGTAGATGTCCCGGGACATGCCGAAATCCCCGATCTTCACCACCAGGTCGTGGCCCACCAGGCAGTTGCGGGTGGCCAGGTCCCGGTGAACGAAGTGGAGGGAGGCGAGGTAGACCATGCCGGAGGCGATCTGCGTGGCGATCTGCAGCATGTGGCTCAGCGTCAGCGGCGCGCGGGGCTGCCCCCGCCCCTGCTCCAGCATCTTGGCGTCGGGGCCGTGGGACCTGCCGGGGGCAGAGGGGCTGCTCGGAAAAGGGGCAGAGGGGGTGCAAAGGCAGGGGAAGGGCTGCGCACACGCGTGCCAGGAAGGATGCGCACGCGTGTGCACGTGCGCCAGGGAAGGGCGTGCACACGCGTGCGCACTCACCGGAGAAGGATGTATACATGTGTGTATGCACGCCAGGAAAGCTCATACACATACGTGCACACGTGCCGGGGAAGGGCATGCACACGTGTGCACAGGATGTATACGCGTGTGTATGCACGCCAGGAAAGCTCATACACATACGTGCACATATGCCAGGGAAGGGCGTGCACACGCGTGCGCACTCACCGGAGAAGGATGTATACGTGTATGTATGCACACCAGGAAAGCTCATACACATACGTGCACACACGCCGGGGAAGGGCGTGCACACACGTGCACACAGGCCAGGGAAGAATGTATACATGCGTGTATACATGCCAGGAAAGCGCACACACATACGTGCAGGATGTATACGTGTGTGTATGCACACCAGGAAAGCACACACACATACGTGCACGCACGCCAGGGAAGGGCACGCACACGTGTGCACAGGATGTATACATGTGTGTATGCATGCCAGGAAAGCTCATACACATACGTGCACGCGCGCCGGGGAAGGGCATGCACAGGAAAGCACATACACATACATGCACACACGCCAGGGAAGGGCGTGCACATGTGTGTGCATGCACAAGGGAAAGGCATGCACATGTGTGTGCATGCACGCCAAGGAAGGGTGTGCACGTATGCGCACACATGCTAGGGAAGGGCGCACACATGTGTGTGCACACAGAGGGAGGGTGTGCACGTATGTGCACGGATACCAGGGAAGAGCACGCACACGTGTGCACGCGTGCCACGGAAGGGTGTGCACATGTGCGCACGCAGAGAGGGGAAGGCCGTGCGCATGTGCATGCATACACGTGTGCGCATGAGCGAAAGCCATGCACGCGTGTGCGCGCACGCCAGGGAAGCGTGTGCACACACGCAGGGGAAGGGCACGCGCGCGCACACGTGCCGAGGAAGGGCACGCGCCTGCGTGCACGCACAGGGAAAAGGCGTGCCCGTGGGTGCACAGGCGCCGGGGAAAGGCGTGTGCACGCGTGTGCGAAGGCAGCGTGTCAGGGCGTGCGAGCCCACGCGGGCCGGGCGCGAAAGCGCGGCGAGGCGTGCGAAGCGGGGCCGGGGGCCAGCGCGGCTCCGGCCGCTCCGCCTTTGATGCCGAGCGCGCCTGACAGCCGTGCCGGGGCGACCGTGGCCGGGAGCTGGGGGGGTTCTGCTCGGCAGAACCATTAATGCCAAGTCCCATAACAATAATCATAAAAGCCACGTCTCAGAGCTCATCGCGCGGCCGCTAAAGCGCTGCCTCTGGCAGCCCCCCCCCCGCGTCTAGCAGCAATACCTGGGGGGGCAATCGAAAAGTCTCTGCTTATTCCAGCTGATGGCCAATCTCTCTCGATTTAAGCCTCTCAGACAGCTAATCTAATCAATATTGCAAGGAGGGCTGCATTAGCAGGGAGCAGGCTGGCTGCGCTGATGGAGCGGCGGATGATGGGGGGGGGGGGACGGACGCGACACCCCCCGACCCACCTGAGGAAGCGGTTGAGGTCGCCGTGCTTCATGTACTCGAAGACCATGATGAGGGGTTCGCCCTCGGTGCAGACGCCGTAAAACTTGACGATGTGTTCGTGCTGCAGCACCGTCAGCAGCTCGGCTTCGCGGTGGAAATCCGAGCGGGCGCTTTCCGTCACCTCCTTCAACGCCTGCCGGCGCGCGGAGTCAAGCCCGGCACCGGCACCCCACCGCCGCAAACCCCCCCCCCCCCCCCCCGCATCGTCCCCCCTCCTCACCTTCACGGCCACCAGCATCTTCTCCTGCTCCGGGAGGAGGTTGTAACACTCGGCCAAGAAAACCTTCCCGAAGGCGCCTTCGCCCAGCTCCCACTTCAGCACGATGTCCCGCCGCTGCACGTGGTGCACGCCTGGGGGGGACCCCCACCCGTCAGTGCCCCCCAGGGCCGGGGCTGGGCGCGTGGGAGGATGCGCGGGGACGTCCCCCCCCCCCCCGGCCCTTACAGGCGTCGCAGAAATACTGGGGGTTCTCGATGAAGTTGCTCTTCAGCCCCCCCAGCTTGCTCTCGGCCGAGGAGGGGGGGCTGCTGCCCAGGTTCATGAAGTGCAGGGACATGGCCAGGTCGTCCTCTTGGGCCAGCGCCACCGAGCCTTGCGGGGACAAGGGCAAGGCCATCGGGGGGGTCCCGCGGCCCCCCCCGGCCGTTGCAGGCAGTGCCAGGCTCTGCCGAGCATCCCCCCGCCCCGGCCGGCCCCCGGGGGCCAGGCAGCCCGATCAAACCCATTTAGAGGCTGAATCCATTCCAGGAGTGAATTAGCAGCTGCTGCCCGCGCTGCCGGGGGGAACCGGCACCCCCCCCACGCTCCCCACCCACGGGGACCATCACCCCACAGCCGCGTCCCAAGCCGGGACCACGTCCCCCGTGGATGCGGGAAGCGGGGTGTCCCCGTGCCGCGGCTCGGTCCCCCGTGGCGCCGGGCGAGGCGGGGGGACTCACGGTTAATGCCGAACTTGGACCGGCGCCCGCACTTGTTGAGCGTGATGAGCATGAGGGAGAGGAAGAGGCAGGCGAACACGGCCAGCGCCACGGCCACCGAGACCTGGGGACGGCGGGGACGGGGCTGGGGTTGGGGTCCCGCCAGGTCCCTTCTCCCAGCCCTCGGGGGGTTGAGGTGGCCGCAAGTCCCAGGAGCTGCCGCGGGGGAAATTGAGGCACCAGGACTCTGCCCGTCATCCCCATCACGTGTCCCCATCCCACTTGGCTCTGGTTTGGCCGTGCCCTAAGGATTTGTCCCACCCTCCCGTAGGTGTCCTGGTCCCCCCGGCCCAAACCACAGAGTGTCCCCTCACCCCGAACGTGTGCTCGTCCTTCGTCTCCACGGGCCCCTCCAGCGAGCTGTTCCTGGTGCCTGGGGCAGGGAGAAGGGCGCAGGGTGAGCACGGGGCGGGGGGTCCCCATCCCCTGGGGTGGGGGGTTTGGGGCAGGGGACTGTGCCCGCTGTGGCGGGGACCCCACGGGGAGCAGCATGCCTGGTCACTCACCCAGTGGAGACAGAGACACTGGTGCAGCCCAAAGGGAGAGAGGAGAAACGGGCGTTATTCCCCAGGCAAGAGGGTCGCATCCTCCCCCCCCCACCCCTGGGGAAACTGAGGCACGCGGGGGCTTGCTCGGAGCCAGCGGGCCGAGCCGGATACGAGCCGACGCGCACGCCGACGCGAGGAGAGACGCGGAGACCCGTGGAGGGGAGAAGCCCCCAGGTAGCCTCCCCCTGCCCGGCGTTTGCCGGCACCTACCGGGGATGGGCTCCTCGGGGCTGAAGCTGAAGGGGTTTTCCATGAAACGCCCCTGGACGCTGCGGGCGGCGGAGCCCAGGGGGTTGCGGACCAGGAGGGTGTAGTTGCCGTTGTTGACGTGCGTGGGACGGTTGAGCTGGAGGCAGCCGTGGAGGACGGTGGAGTTGTGCTCGTACTCCACGATGCGGGTGTGGATGTAGGGCCCCTCGGCCAGCGCCGTGCCGTTGAAGAGCCAGCGGATGCTGGGGACGGGATTGCCGTCCACCGAGAAGGGGATGCACCAGAAGTGCTGGGGGATGGCCTCGTGCAGGAGCAGGATCACGGGGGGGACTGAGCGGGGAGACAGAGCCGGGTGGGTCCCTGAGCCGGACCCCTCACCCGCACCCTCACGCCGGGCCCCTCCGGGCTGCTCACAGGTGACATTCAGCGTCACGCTGTCCTCCGCCGGCCCCACCGCGTTCTCCGCCCGGCACGTCAAGTCTTTGTGGTTGAGGTTGGAGGAGACATTGTTGATCTCCAGGACGATCTCCCAGTCCGAGAGCTGCGGGGAGCACCGGGACGGGGTGAGCAAAGAGCCCCCCCGAGAGCTGTGCCAGCTCCTGCATCCCCCCACGCCCACCCCACCGGCGAGAGGGTGCTGCGGTGGGGACGGTGCTGCCGGGAAGGTCCCCGGCCGTGGCCCGGCGAGGCTGAGCTTGCCTTGGTGACAAGGGGCAGCTCGGGTCCCACCTCGGGGACCACCCATTCCCCGGTGGCCGGCGGCTCGGCGGCGATCCGGCAGGTGAGGTTGACGCGGTCCCCTTGGCGCAGCACCGCCTCGGGCTGCTCGATGCGGACGGTCGGGGGCTCTGCCGAGGAGAAGGGGGTGAGCGTCTTCTTCCCCACGTCCCGCGCCGTCCCCAGCCAAGCGGCTCAGGAGGGGGGGACAGACCCAGCGCCCCAACCCGGCGGCGCGGTCCCCTGCCACGTACCGCAGGCGCGGAGGGGCTGGCTGCCCAGGGGCACCAGCACGCTGCCCTCCCAGCAGCCCAGCGACTGGTTGCCCAGCTCAGCCCGGCTCCCGTTCTGCCAGAGCTGCAGCCAGCGGAGGCCGCAGGAGCAGTTGAAGGGATTTCCCACCAGGATGCTGAGATGGGGCAGGGGAGAGGACAAGGGGTCAACCGGGCTGCGGTGGCCCCGGCTCGGGGTCGTACGCAGGTGTATACGTCCCCGGCGGGATCCGGCTGCCGGCATCGCCAGCCCCCGGCTGCGCCCATCCTGCACGGAGCGCTGCGGGTGAGCCCGGCGCCAGGCGCCGTGCCGCCGCCGGTCCCCGTCCCCACGCCCGTGGCTGCCACGGCCGCCATCTCGCTGCATCCCCAGCCCCGTCCCTGCGTCACCCCGGGGGTGCAACCCTGGCGGGGGCCGCTCCGTACCCGCCTTCCCCCCAACACCACTCACAGCTCTTGCAGGGGCAGGTGCTGGAAGGTCTTCCAGGACAGGCTGTGCAGCGCGTTGGAGGAGAGATTCCTGCCGGGACAGACCCCGTCAGCCGCCCCTTCCCACTGCAGACCCCCGTCCCGTGTCACCCCACCCTCGCAGAGGGTCTGGCCGGGGCTCGGGGCAGCACCGGGGCCACCGCTGTCACGCCGTGACCGAGCAAAACCGCCTCTGCCGGGGTGCCACCAGCCTTCAGGCACCCCCCTGCGAGGGGGGAGCCCCACGCACCCCAGGACAGGGTGTCCCCCCCAATTCTCCAGGGTCTGCTCCCTCACTAGGGCAGCACATGGCTCCCCGGGGGGGCCGGCAGCTGCCTGCACTCCTGCCCCCCCCGATCGATGGTTTCCCACTCAGCGGCAGAGCCCCACGCAGCCCCCCCGGCCCGGCCGATGCTGCCGATGGGCAGCGGGACACCATCGATCCTGCCCGGGCACGGGGACCAGCCACCCTGCGCCGAGGACGAGCGCCCGCAGGGATGGGGCTCTGAGCCCCAAAACCGGGGGCGGGTGGGGTTAGGGGAGGAAATTGGGGGGGGGGGATATACTCACACGTGTCTCAGCCTGGGGGTGTCCAGGAAGGCGTCGGCAGAGACGTGTTGCAGCCCCGACCCGGAGATGGTGCTGGGGGACGGAAGGGCTGAGCACCCGCACTGGGCACCCCAAGTCCCCACCCTGGGAGCACCCCGCTCCACCTCCCCGCAGTGGGATCAAGCTCTGGGGATCCTCCAGCCACCAGCCGCCCACCCCCCCCCGGTTTCCCAACACAAGGACCCCACCCCGGGGTGCTCACAGGCTCCTGAGCTCCCGCAGCATCCTGGTGTCAGCCCGGGTCAAGGTCGTCAGCGTCTGCTGGTTCTCGATGACGCTGAAAGGCAAATGAGGGGGGGTCGGGCGAGCAGCCCCAGGATCCCCCATGCCAGGGGAGGGAGTTTGGGGTGAGGGGAATGGGGCCCCTGCACCTGCACCCCCCGCACCAGCCCGGGGTGCCTCGGTTTCCCCCGGGCAGACAGGGATGAGCTGGGAAGGGTGGGGGTCCCACTCCCCCGTGGGTCCCCACCTTTCCTCGCACCCCGCGGTGTCCTGCGATGTGGCGAGGGGCACCGACTGTCTCCCCCTCCCCTTTTCCTAAGGTGGGGGGGGTGAAGGAAAGCCCCCCTGGGAGTGGGTGTGGGGTTTTCCCACCTGCCCCACCCTGTCCTGCAGCTCCCACGAACCCCAAATTGTCAGGGATTGGGATTCAGACCCACACCAAGGGGGTTTTGGTCCTGCTGACCCTCATCGGGGGGGGGTGGTCCTACCGCCACCCCCACAGAGGAGGACGAGGGAGGCTGGGGCAGCAGGCGGCCACCCCAGCGAACAAAGAGCTGGCAGCACCCCACGGCACGGCATCCCCCAGCACACGGGGGAAACTGAGGCACGGAGACATGCCGCAGGCAGCCCCCGGCAATGCGGCACGGCCAGGGCTGCAGCGGGGGGGGAGGCCGGGCGCCTTGGTACCACCCAGCACCCCGTGCCCCCCAGCACCCTCCTGGAGCCAGGGAATGAGTGAGAGCAGAGGAAATCCCCCAAACCGGCAAGTTTGGGGTGGGGTGCCCCCCCTCAGCATCCCGTCCCCACGGCAAGATGACAGCCCCACGGTGGGGTGGATGGATGAGGGGCTCGGTCCCTCCCTGCACCCCGGCCCTGCCCACCGCGGCATGGGTGCTCCCTGCCCAGGGACCCCACTGCGCCCTCAGCCCATCGCTGCAGGAGGGGGCCCAGAGCTGCCCCCAGCCCCTCACTCGCTCCCTGGGGGGATGCAGCAGGGGCCCCCCCATCTTTGCAGCCCCCATCACCTCCCACCAAGCGGCCCTGCTCCCCACAGCGATCCCAGCCCCATAGCAGATTGAGCCCCGTCACCACGGTCTCAGCCCCATATAGCTCCCTGCTCCATCACTGCCCCAGCCCAGCCCCATCACCCCGTCCCAAACGCCATCACCCTCAGCCCCATCGCCCTCATGTCACCGTCACCCAGCCCCACCGCCCTGTCCCTCAGGTCCACTATCCCCAGCCCTGAGCTCCATCGCCCCCAGCCCCACCGCCCCGTCCCCAAGCTCCATCGCCCCCAGCCCCACCGCCCCGTCCCCAAGCTCCATCGCCCCCAGTCCCACCGCCCCGTCCCCAAGCTCCGTCGCCCCCAGCCCCACCGCCCCGTCCCCAAGCTCCGTCGCCCCCAGCCCCACCGCCCCGTCCCCAAGCTCCGTCGCCCCCAGCCCCACCGCCCCGTCCCCAAGCTCCGTCGCCCCCAGCCCCATCGCCCCCATCGTCACCGTCCCCCAGCCCCACCACCCTGCCCCTGAGCTCCATTGGCCCCAGCCCCTCTGCCTGGTCCCCCAGCCCCATCACTGCCAGCCCCACCACCCGCTGTCCCCCAGCCCCATCACCCCCAGCCCCACCACCCGCTGTCCCCCAGCCCCATCACCCCCAGCCCCACCACCCGCTGTCCCCCAGCCCCATCACCCCCAGCCCCACTCACACGTCGGTGAAGCCGCCGGCCCCCAGCAGCCAGGCCAGGCTGCCCACGGTGCCGGGCTCCCGGCAGAGCAGGCTGCCGGCCCGGGGGCAGCGGCAGGCCCGGGGGCAGGGGCGGGCAGCGCCCGCGGCGGGCAGGGGCAGGGGCAGCAGCAGCGCGGCCAGGCAGAGCCAGGCGGGCAGCGGCGGCATCGCGGGGCCGCGGCCGGTACCGGGGCCGGTACCGCCCTCCCTCGCACTTGCCCGGCAGCCCGAGTGCGGGGCCGTGCGGGGCTTAAAAGCGAGGCAGGGACCGGCCTCCCGGGAGGGGCCGGCGGCTCCCCCCGCCCCGGCACCGCCCCGGCCCCGGAGACCCCCCCGGGCCGCGGGCGGGGATGGAGGGGCAGGGCCGGAGCCCCGCACTCGCGACTCACCGGTACTCGTGGTCCGGGAAGCCCCCGGCCCGGGGCGGGGAGGTGTCCCGCCACGCACGGGCACCGAGCAGGGCGCCTGCCTGCACCCTGCCTGCGCCCTGCCAAGGCACCTGTGCCATGCCTGGGCCCCTGCACCCTGCCTACACCCTGCCTGCTTGTGCCATCCGTACCAGCACCCTGCCGGCACCCTGCCTGCACGCCGGCACCTGCCAGCCCCAAAGCTGCCCCCCAACCCCCCAAAATCAGCGCCCCAGCACCCCCAGCCACCCCGTGCACACGCGTGCGCTCATGTGCATACGTGCACCCCCACCAGGACCTGGCTCCAGGCCGGAGCTGGCTGCACGGGAGCGACCGGGGACGTCACACCAGCACCCCCACGCTCATGGGGGCACCAAGAGCCCCCCAACCTGTCACACCCTCTGGGCCGTGCCCCCCAAATCCCAGCAGAGCCGGTCTGGCCCAGGCTCTTCCCCCAGCACCCTGTTCTGTTGGGTCCCTCAGAGAGGCTGGGGGTGGGAGGGAGCGGGGGTGTTTAGTGGCACAGTGGCCCCGTCCCATCCCCAGCAGTCACTGGCCAGGACCCTCCTCCTCCTCCCCGGGGAGGCAGGGCACAGCTGGTGTGCACCCACCACTCTCCACTTCCCCACCCGGCTGCCGCGTGTCCCCAAGCCCATCCCAAAGCACCTCGGGGGGTGGCTCATCTGTGCACTGAGTTTAGCACGTTCTCAGCTTGTGTTCCTCCCACATGGCTCAGCCCCGGGCCCATCTCCCACACCAGCCCCCAGTGGCACCCATGGGGCCACGGGTCCCCCCTAAGGTGAACCCCCTGTGCGATCCTGCTGGCTGCCCCCAGCAGCCCCCCCGGCAGAGCGGGCCAGTGGCTGCCGCCTGTCACGTCCTCCCAAATTCTGCTGCTTTGACGTTTTTCCCCAGAAACGCCCCCGGTTTGGGCACCGCAGGGCAAAGCCGCAGCCGGGGCGTGCAGGAAGCGGATGGGGCCGGTGGCGGCGGGGGAGAATGGAAAGCCCCGTGTGCCGCCCCCGCCTCCCCGTGACCCCCAGAGACCAGGCATCACCACAGCCGAGCTCCGTCCCCCTTTATTCGTGCTCATCCCGTGGCCACAGACCAGACAGCGAAGCCCCTTCTGGGGACCAGCATGGCCATGACACTGGTCCCAGTGCCGGGGACTGGGGGGGAGGCATGAGTGCAGCCTCAGGCATCTCCTGCTGCCGGGCTGCCCCGTGCCTCGGTTTCCCCACCTGTAAAAGGAGGCTGTTCGCTGAGCGGCTGGGGAGCAGCGGTGGAGGCAGGTTGGTGGGGGGACCCTGAACGTCAGCCCCCTGCTCCCACCCCCCAATTTGGGGCACCCCAATTTATTCCCAGGGGAAATGCACCCCACGGAGCCTCCTTGCTTTGCCTGCCACCCCCTTCCCAAGGCACCCGCTCCCCGGCCGGGCCCTTGGAAACAATAAATAACACGGGGCGGGGGTCCTGGCGGTGGGGGGGCAACCGGAGGAGGCCGGGGGGGTGCAGAGTCCAGTGCGGGTCCGAGGACACCCCAGGGGTCAGAGTTGGGCCGTCCCGTTGGGGAGCCGGCCGGGACTGTGGTCCTGGCGGGCGGGCAAGGGGGACGCAGGGGGCTCGTCCTCCCCGGGGGCCTGATCCGTCTCGGCGTCGGAGGGTTCGCCCAAGCCGCACCGGCGGTTCTCGGGGCTGTAGAAGAAGGAGAGGGTGCGGAAAGCGGGCGCCATGTGGTCCTTGATGCTCTCCAGGAGCTGGACGAAGGAGGGGCGCTGGCGCGGGTTCTGCTGCCAGCACAGGCACATCAGCTCGTGGCTGCGGGAGAGAGGGCGCCCACTTGGGTTTGGGGGGGCCCCGGCCCCCTACAGCCAGCCCAACGCCGCAGAGACCAGAGGCCAGGGTGATGGGCTCGGTGCCGGTTTCCCACCCCCCAGCCTTTCCTGCAGCAGGGTGGGGGTCCGGCGTGGGGGTGAGGGTCTCCCCCCGCCACTCACAGTTTGTCGGGGCAGTTTTCGGGCCGCTCCAGGACGCCGTTGTCCATGACGAAGCGTAGGACCTGCTCGTTGGACATGCCCTGGTAGGGCTGCTCGGCCAGCGTGGCGATCTCCCACAGCACCACGCCGAAGGACCTGCCGGCAACGCCGCCGCTCAGCCGGGGGGCGTGCCCCAAATCCCCCCGGGCTCCCCCCACCCCAACGCCTACCAGACGTCGGACTGTGTGTTGAAGATGCCATCCTTGAGGGCCTCGGGGGACATCCAGCGGACGGGGAGCAGCCCCTTGCCCCCTTTCCGATAATAATCCGTCTCGTAGATATCCCGGGTCATGCCAAAATCTGGTGGAGGAGGAAGAGGAGGAGGAAGGCGTGAGAACCGGGAGGTGCGGGACTGGCAGCGAGCCGGCCCCCTCGCTGCCCACCCACCTCCGATCTTGACGGTGAAGTCCTCGGACACCATGCAGTTGCGGGCGGCCAGGTCCCGGTGCACGAACTTGTTGGCGTTGAGGTACGCCATGCCGTCGGCGATCTCCCCCGCCATCTGGATCATGTCCTTGAGCGATGGCGGCGGCAGCCCGGGGTTGTTCTGCACCGTGCACAGAGAGTCGGGGCTGGGGAGGGGACACACCGGGACCCTCCCCCAGAACAAGGCGGGCATCCCTTTGCCTGCGGGGCACTGCAGCACCCGGCCAGCCCCTCACCTCGGCGTCAGGCCTGAGCGAGCGCAGATAGCTCTTCAGGTCCCCACGCGTCATCAGCTCCATGATGACCAAAGCTGGCTGGCCCTGGGACACGACGCCGAGCAGACGGACCTGGGGGGACAAACGAGGTGGCACGTGAGTGGCCGGACCCTCCCGTGTCCCCTCCCTCCTCTCTGTCCGCCCACCTACCACGTGGTGGCACTTGAAGGCTTTCATGACGGAGGCCTCATTGAGGAACTCGATGCGCTCCCGCATGGTGGCCAACTCGTTGACCGTCTTCAGGGCCACCTTGGTCTCCTCGCCCTCGGTGGCCAGCCCCAGCGCCAGCCCCTCGTACACCATCCCGAAGGAGCCCTGCCCCAGCTCCCGGATCACCGTGATCTTCTCCCGCGACACCTCCCACTCATCGGGGATGTACACTGTGGGGCCGGGGGGGACCACGCCGTCACCGTCACAGTCACCAGCCCCACAAGCATGGCCCCAGCAAGGGAAAGGGGCAGCAGACCCCCCGGGGACGCCCCTGCCCGTCCCTACGTACTGTCCGAGGCACTGAAGTACTCGGGGTTGACGGAGGCGTAGAGCGTCCCGCTGGGGTACCCATCGTTGCTCCTGCGAGGGGTGGGCGCCACTCAGAGGACGGGGGGCAAGGGCAGGGTGCCACCTTCCCTCGACCCTTCCCCAGCCCCGGCTCAGCTGGATGCAGCCCCAGCCCAGCCCTGGGGGTGCAGGGGGGGTCACTACCTCTTCTTGTTGTAGAAGAAGACGAAGACGGCGAGGCAGGAGATGAGCACCATGAGGACCACGGGCGTGACCGTGAGCAGGACGTAGAAGCTGCCGGACTCCTCCTCGGCTGCCGGGAGCAGGCGGCCGTGGGCCAGGGCCTGGGCACTCATCCCGCCCCACACGTTGCAGGGACATTTGCCCCACCGCCAGAGAGGGGGAGCCCCCAGCTCCCCAGGCCAGCAGCACCCGCCGATCTCTGGGTGTCCCTGTCCCAGAGCATCCCCTAGTCCCCCAATCCATCAGCGTCTTCTGATCCTCCAGCATCCCTGTCCACGAGCATCCCCCGAACCCCAGCTCCCCGGCCCCACAGTCCCCCGGCCCTGCCTGCCCTGTGGCCGGGGAGCCCGCCGGCATTGCCCCCCGTGCCCTGCGGGTACCTGGCCCCAGGATGTAAAACCTGACGAGCCCCGTCCACGAGCCGTTGCCAGCCAGCGAGGTGGCCCGGACCTTGGCCGAGTAGTTGCCCGGCTGGAGCAGAGCCAGGTGCACCCCCCCGTACTTGGAGTAGCGGTGACGGGAGACACAGACGACAGTGGTGACCTCCTGGGGGGGACAAGGGGAGGTGGCGAAGGGGGCTTCGTCCCTCCCTGGCCATGCACAAGCCTCAGGGGAAGGGGAAGGAGAAGGCAAGGCAAGGCAAGGCAAGGCAAGGCAAGGCAAGGCAAGGCATGGCAAGGCATGGCATGGCATGGCATGGCAAGGCATGGCAAGGAATGGCATGGCAAGGCAAGGCAAGGCATGGCAAGGCATGGCATGGCATGGCAAGGAATGGCAAGGAATGGCATGGCAAGGCATGGCAAGTCAAGGCAAGGCATGGCAAGTCAAGGCAAGGCAAGGCAAGGCAAGGCGTGGCATGGCATGGCATGGCATGGCATGGCATGGCACGGCATGGCATGGCATGGCGTGGCATGGCATGGCATGGCTTGGCAAGGCAAGGCAAGGCATGGCATGGCATGGCATGGCATGGCATGGCATGGCATGGCGTGGCATGGCATGGCTTGGCAAGGCAAGGCAAGGCGTGGCATGGCATGGCATGGCATGGCATGGCAAGGCACGTGTGCTGTGCCCCCCATAACCAGACCTGGCAGGGCCGGGCAGGGGGTGCTGCAGGGGGGTCCTCACCTCACTCTCACGGCTGTACTTGATCTCGTACTTGAGGATGAGCCCGTTGGGGTTCCTGGGCTCTTCCCAGCGCAGCAGGACGCTGTTCTTGCCGGCCGGCTCCCACGTGACCTTGCCGGGAATGTTGTCAGCTTGCACTGGAGAGGGGCACAGAGGGGGTCGGCTCCTGGGGGCATCACCCAGACCCTGACCTGGGGCCAATCCCCCCTCCCAAAGGCGCCAAGACCCCAGAGCATCCCAGCATCACCAAGGCAGGGTTTGGGAAGGGGAAGGCTGCCGGGACCTACGCTCCGGCATGGTCCTGGCAAAGACGAAGGTGGCGGCGCTGCACCCCACGGTGTGCGCGGCGTGGTTGCAGGCGTGGATGTCGATGCGGTACTCGGTGAAGTGTCGCAGCCGTGACAGCACTGCCCGGTCACGCACCACCTTGTCCTCGAAGATCTGGAAGTCCGGTTTGGGCTCACCCCCGGCACGGCTCGGGGCTGGCGGCTCCGCCGAGGAGGCGTTCGCCGGGGATGTGACGGCCACTACGTCCCTGCGCCGCTTTGGGGTCCTGTGGGAGGTGGGGACAGGAGACGGTGGGGAGCCAGGACGCCTGGGTTGTCCCCCAAAATTGAGCAGGAGAGGGGAGACTCTCCAGGCTTGTGTGGTCCCCCCTCACCTCTGTGGGTTCTTGTTGACGGACGTCACCTTCCAGGGTGGCCTGAGACAGTGGGCAATCGGTTCAAGGATCTGCCAGGAGCAGCCACCAGGCCCCCCACCCAGGACAGACCCTCGCAGCCACCCTGGGGACCCCCTCCCCCGATACAGGGACCCCCCCAGACAGCACCTGGGAATGATGATGGAGTTGTGGAGGAAGTTCTCGAACTTCTTCTGGAAGGACTCGGCTTCGCCGTCCATGCGGAGCTGCCCGTCGGCGGGGCGGCAGGGGCAGCACCTCTCCTCCGCGTCCTGCTCCACCTCGGGGCCGTCGCCGTCCCCGAAGCGGGTGTCCGCGCTGCTGGTGGGCAGCTTCAGACCTGCGGGCAGAGACGGGCAGGGCTGCCGGAGCCCGGCTCGGCGGGAGCATCCCCATCCCGCCGGCATCCCCGGCTGCCGCACTCAAGCTGCCTGCGCCGCCCCTGCCCGGCAGCCCTGCCTGCCCCTGCCTGCCCTCACCTTTGTGGCAGTAGTCGTTGACGTAGAGCTCCATGTCCTCGGCCAGCTGCTGCCACAGCACCAGGTAGTAGGTGATGTTGCCGTTGCGCTGCGTGGGCGGCTTCCAACGCACCACGATGTGGGAGGAGGAGTTGGACATGGAAATGACGTCCCGGGGCACCGTCGGGGCTGGGTGGACGCAGGGATGTCAGTCGGTCTTTGGGGAGCCACCACGGGCGTCCCCGGCCCCCTCCCCGGCCCCTTACCCGCCGGCATGGTGCGGATGTAGACCACCTCGCTCTGCGCCCCGTAGTTGCGTCCTTCCTCGGCGGTGGTGAGGGTGATGGCGCGGACGAAGATGGCGTACTGGGTCCAGGGGCGGAGGTTGAGCAGGGCCACTCCCGGCGCCTGCTCGCTGCTGAGCGGCAGCTCCACGTCCAGCACGTTCCAGCTCTGCGCCCCACAGGCGTCCTGCCCCACGTACTCCGACACGTTCTGGAAGGGTCTGCCCCACACCGGGCATCGGGGAGGGTCCCGACAGCCCCCTCCCGGCCACACAACCCTCCTGAGGTCCTGCAGCCCACCAGAGCGCAAGGACACCGCGGGCTGGGGTCCCCAAGCCCTCCGTGACGGGGACAACTCGGGGACAGGGACCACTTACGACTCCTTGTAGTAGACGATGAAGCTGAGGAGGTCCCGGTACTCGGGGGGCCGGTACCGCTCCCACTTGAGGAAGATGCGGTCGGACTCGGTGACGTTGGAGATGAAGCGCAGGGTCTGGGTCTTGCCTGGGGAGAGGAGGCAGGGTTCGGGCAGGGGGTCGCGGTGCTGCCGGGTGTCCCCGTCCCCGTACTCACAGGACGCCCGGTCCCCGTTGGTGCGGGGGTTGATCTCCGCCTTGTTCTGCCGCCCCTTGGTGCCCGTCACCTCCTCCATGCGGTAGATCTCGGCCAGGCACAGCTTGGGGTTGAAGGCGAAGTACATCTTGCCCACGGGGATGGAGAGGCCGTGGTGGCTCCAGTCCCAGAGCTGCTGCAGGTTCTGGTTGTCCAGCACGTACAGGGTGTAATTCCTGGAGGAGACGTGGGCGGAGGCGGTGGGCACGGGCACCCCCGACGCCACGTGCGTGTCCCCAGCCCACACCCCGTCCTCACCCGTCCACCATGGAGTCGCCGCGGATCAGCTTGAGGTTCTTGAAGAAGGACAAGGAGACGAGGGCGAAGGAGTGCTTGATCTTCAGGAAGCCCGTGATGGTCTCGATGAGCCCCAGGCTGCTCTGCAGCTCCGAGGCCAGGTTGTCTGGGGACAACCCGCAGGCGTGGGCACGGGGAGGGGGACACCCCCTCATTAATTCCCCCTGCAAGGGAAAAGACCCCCCTCCCTCGCCCCCCCACGCCCCGCGGCGGCTCTCCCACCCGGGGCGGGTCGCGGGGGGGCCGGACCCGGCACTCACAGCCCCGGCGGATGTTCACGATGAGGTTGCCCTCGACGAGGGTGCAGCCCCCCAGCTCCTGCGCCGCCCGCGTCGAGTCGATGGTCTTGGTGCCCACCTTGCACTCCTTGGGGCACAGCCCCTCGCACTTGTGGCAGAAGATGCTGCGGGCAGGAGGACGGGGCCGGGACGTGAGCCGAGCACCACGCCACCGCCACGCCCGTGCCGGGGGGCCACCGGGGACCCCCCCCGGTCCCCGACCTGCTGTCGTTCCTGGTGTAGCCCGAGGGACACTCGGAGAGGCATTGCCGCTGGTGGATGACGAACTTGGAGGCGTCGCGGGGGTTGTCGGAGACCTTGCGCAGGCTGGCGCAGTACTCGGCGGTGACGCAGCGCCAGCCCTCGTACTCGTAGGTGCGGGGCGGGCAGGAGGGCAGGCAGTGCCCGTTGAAGTGGAAGTGGCGGCAGGCGACGCAAGCGCGGTTGTCGCGGGGTCGCCCGCAGCCCCCCAAACACTCGGCGTGGCAGCACTCGCCCGTCGCCGTGCACGCCGAGCCCGCGCCGCACGGGCACACTGCGGGGAGAGAGCCGGCGCCGTGGGCCAGGAGAATCCTCCGGGCACGGATCGGCCGGCCCCGGGGCAGCACGGCGGGGCAGGGGGTCCGGGGTTGTGCGCGGGGGGGAGAGCGAAGAGGTGGGAAAGGCTGGGGGGGCTGCTGACACCCTCCGGCTCCGGGGGGCAAGGGGAGAGGGCTGGAGAGAGAGATGGAGTGAGGCAGGGAGGGATGCAGGGATGGAGGGAGGGATGCAGGGATGGAAGGATGGAGGGAGGGATGCAGGGACGGAAGGATGGAGGGATGGATGCAGGGATGGAGGGAGGGATGCAGGGATGGAAGGATGGAGGGAGGGATGCAGGGATGGAGGGAGGGATGCAGGGATGCAGGGATGGAAGGATGAAGGGAGGGATGCAGGAATGGAGGGAGGGATGCAGGGATGGAAGGATGCAGAGATGGATGCAGGGATGAAGTGATGGAGGGATGCAGGAATGGATAGAGGGATACAAGGATGAAGTGATGGATGGATGGAGGGATGGAGGGTTGGAGGGACAGGTGGAGGAACAGAGGGATGGCCAAATGGTGAGGGGACGGACAGACAGGCGGTGGGTTGATGAGTGTGACCAGCAGGACGGGTGGATGGAGAGCCGCACGGATAGACGGCAGGACAGACGGACGGACAGCCCGTGCTGAGCCCCAGCTGCCCGGTGCGGCTGGTGCCGGGGCAGCGGCCGCGGTTACAGCCCCGATAAGGATCTGTGTTTATAGTATAGATTTCATTACCAGCTCTCCTGTTTACAGCAAACGAGCCCGGGAGGGGCCCGTATTTACCTCGCCGCTGGGAAAACATGGCAGCCAGGAGCTGGCCTCTCCTCCGGAGGACGATACAGCGCGGATCCGGTTACCCCCGTGGCGCTGCTGGCGCGGCACGCTCCCGGCGGCAGGGGAGCGACAGCCACGTGCCGGCGCCTGCCATCCCCTTGCGGCTCCACCAGCCTTCCCCGGTGCCCTCCCAGTTTACCCCACAGCCACCGCGGTGCAAACCAGCACCGCCCCGGCAAAGCAGCTGGCACGATTGGACCCCGTGCCGCCGGCACCCACCTTTCTGGCAGTAGCTGGAAGTCCAGCAGCGATAATCCAGCTGCCCGTTGACGCTGGTCTGCGCACACGGCTTCTCCACGTCCAGGATGCCCGGGCAGACGTCGGCGCACTCTTCGGCCAACTTATTGCCGACGATGTAGGTGTTGTCCACGGCGTCGGGCAGCAGCAGCCCCCAGTCGATGGTGGAGAGGTGGCAAAGCTCCTGGTTGCGCTCGATGCGGACCGAGCCGCGCAGGACGTGGCCCAGGCTGTGCAGCCCCACGTCCCGCAGATGCGGCATCTCGAAGATGACCAAGGCGTAGCTGAAGAAGAGGTTGGTGCCGCGGATGACGGAGAGGTTGGGGAAGAGATCGCGCAGGCTCTCCAGCCCGTAGACGCGGAAAAGGAGCAGGTACTCGGTGATCATGAGCAGGCGAGGGAAGCTGAGCCCCCGAAAGTCCTCGGCGCCCGTGGTGAACATCAGCAGGATCTGTAGGTTGCCCTCGATGATGGAGCAGTTCTCCAGCTTCTGGAGCTGGGAGGCGTCGTTGCGGATGTCCATGCTGCCGCAGACTGGGGTGGCGAGAGGGGGACCCCGTGGGCAGTGGGGACGGGGCAGCTGCCCCCCACACACACCACCCAGGGATCCCCCCCGCTGCGCCCGTCGCTGGGGCCGCAACGACGCTCGGGGGGGTTTAATGTCCCGGCGCTGTCTGTCAAACGTGGCTGCAATCGCCTTGGGCGGCTCGGGGAGACGCGAGCGGCTCTGACAGGCAGCCGACGCGCTGCTGCTCTCCGGGGCACGACGCGTCCGTCAGCGCGGTGAGCGGTGATGCTAACGAGGTCTGGCTGCCCGGGCGGCCGTCTCGCCCTGCGTCAACCCCGGGACCACGTCCCGGCCCCGCTGCCTGCCCCGGGGGGGAGCCGGCTGGGCGGGCAGAGGGCTTTCCCCCTTCCCTGAGCCGTGGGGCAGCCGTGGGGGGCTCGCGGCATCCTCCTCCCAGCGGGCTGACCGCTCCCGTGAGGTCGTTCCCATTAACTCCCCGGCACGGTGCCCAGGCGGCTAACGGGGCACGTGGGGCTACCGCGGGCACCCGGGTGGCACGGCCCCGGCGGTGGGTTTGCCGTCCCGGGGCTTTTCCACCCGGATTCCCCCCAGACCCTGGCAGGGAGCAGAAGCATCGGGAGCAGAAGCATCGGGAGCAGCACGGGGCCGAGCATCTCCCGCCTCCCGGTCCCGGTGGGGGTGCAAGAGTCGGGACAAGCCGGCGGCTTCCCACCGGCAGCGTCGCCGGCCTGAAACCTGAGTTACGGTGGAAAGAAGCTGCCGAGATCCCGGCGAGGGATTTACTGTAAACACCCGGAGTAAACACGGCCGGCTCGGCGTGTACCCTAAACACCGGGCAACGCCGGCACCCCGGCTCGGCCACTCATGCCGCGGAGAGCCGCCGGCCGGCACACGGCTCGCCGGCACTGCCCGGGTCCCGGCGGGGGTCCGGGTGCGTGGTTCGCCCCTCAGCTGGCCGCAGCCAGCCTGGGCCTGCGCCTCGTGGCCGCGTCCTGGCGAACGCGTGCCCGGCGGCGTTTTTCCCCTCTCGGCGTCACTCATTAACCGCGGGCGCCGCGGCCCTGGCAGCTGCCCGCAGCCGCAGGATCACGCAGGCGGGCGCGTGCCGCGCACCCCCGGCCCCGCAGAGGGGCTCAGCCCTTTGCCGGGGGGGGCTGGTGCCGGCCAGGGGAGCCCTGTTCCCCCCGGTGAGGACACGGGGGTCCCCTCCATTCTCCCGCGGGACCGGCCGCGGGTGCAGCACCGGCCCCGGGGGTTAAAGCCCCCCCGCTGCCACCGCCACCCCCCCGACCTTGGCAAAGTCACCCGCGCAAGGGGACGGGGTCCTCCGTGTCCCTGGGGGGACAGAGAGGGGACAGGGGTCCCGGGGGGAGCGGGCTTCAGCCGCCCCCCCCCATCGCTCCCGCCCCCCCCCATCGCTCCCACCCCCCCCAGCACAGCCCCTCGGGGCTCGGGGAAACCGAGGCACAGGCAGCGGGGAGAGGGGAAGGCGGGACAGGCTCCAGACCCTGAACCCAGCCCCCCCGGCTCCCCCGCCGCCTGCCAGCCGGCGGAGCTGGGGCACGAGCCCCGACGCCTTCCCCATGGCCGTGAGAGCCGGGACCCACGGCCAGCACCCTCCCCTCCATGCCGCCCCCTCCCCAGCCCTTTTCCAACCCGGCAGCAGCGCTGGCAGCAGCGGTGCCGGCCCCGGCTCCACCCGGTTATGATTTTCCACCATCCCGGCTCCCGGAGGGGCCGAGCCATCGATGCCCCCGGCTCCAGCCGAGCCCCCCGCCACGCTCCCCTCTCCCTCTCCTGGCCGCGGGGTGGGGGGGGTCCCACGCTCTGCCCCTCCTGCCCCAGACGGGGGGGGCCGCAGCATACGGGGGTGCTGCCATGGGGGGAAACTGAGGCAGGGAGCAGCACAAGGGCTTTGCCTCGGGGTTCGGCTCTTGCAAACCCCCATGCATGGGCATGACCACCCCAGAAGTGCCCCCCAAGCAAGAGCCCCCCACCCTGCTCCCGGCCACCCCCCTTCCAGGCACTTACTTTCGGAGGGGGCCCGCACGGGGGGCAGCAGGAGGGGACCGAGGACCAGCAGCGTCACCCCCAGCCGCAGGGCACCCAGCACCCTCGTCCCCATCCCCGAGTGGGACCCCCGGGGTCCCGTCCCCGTCCCGCCTCAGGCACCGCTGCACCGTGTCCGGCCCCTCACGCCGTGTCCGGCCGACACTCCCTGCCGGCACCCGTGGCACGCCGGGAGAGGGGTGGCCCCCGCGGCCCTCACCCGGACCCTGCGGCCCCTTCACTTTTGTTTTCGGCTGCCGCACACAAAATATTTAGCCTGACAACTGTCAGGGCCAGGGCCAGGGCTTGTTTGGGAAATAGAGAGGGGAAAACAGGGTGACCCCCCCGCGCCGGAGCGGGCCGGGGAGGAAGGGCTGCCCCTGCCTCAGTTTCCCCCGTGGAGCCGGAGGATCCGGGTTGTTCCGGCAAGGGGACACCAGGAAAGCAGCCGAGCACCGACGGAGACCCCCCCGGCGCGGCACAGAGGGGACGAGCCAAGGGGTCACCCTCCGTCACAGGGTGGGTCCGGGGTGCCAGGACCCCACGTGCCCCGGGGTCCCTGTGTCCCCGGGGTCCCCAGGCCCCAGCAGCCCTGCAGCGAGGAGGAGGAGCGGGAGGAAGCTGCACCGGCCAGTGCGGGCGCAGGAGGATGGATGAAGGGAAGATGTTTATTTCTCACACGGGTGGGGGTCCCAGCTGTGGGGCAGCCCGGCCCCACTGCAGCAGCGACCTGGCAGGCAGGAGCCGGGGGCTGCTGCCCCGGTGACCCTCCAGCGTGACGGAACTGGGAGCACTGGGGCCAGACAGTGCTCCTGCCCCCCGGGATGGGGAGTCGGGGGGACCCCCAGGGCTCCTCTCATGGGGTGGCCGCTCTTGGGGGGGGGACACTTGTCTCTTTTTTGGAGGGGGCTCAGGAGCAGCTGCTTCTCCGCCGGCGCAGCAGCGTGACGGGGTGGCTGCCCTCCTCCTCCTGGTCGCTCTCGCAGCGGCGCTGGGGGCACAGGGGGGCTGGAGGGCAGGGACAGGACCCCCCCCGGGGGAGAGGACCCCCACCCAGGGGAGAGGAACCCCCCTAGGAGAGGGGACACCCTAGGGGAGAGGGCACCCAGGTGGGGACACCCCCCATTGCGCAGCCACTGTGCTGCCCCTCCCCTCCATTTGGGGGGCCAGGCCCCCCAGATCCCTTCTCCAGGCCCTGGGGCGGGAGGGTTGGGGGCTCCCGGCCGCTCACCAGCTCCTCGTCCTCCTTCCTCAGGCCGCAGAGCAGCCGCGTGCGGCAGAGCCGGTTGCAGGCGGACACCATGTTGTAGGAGAGCTTGGGGGGCAGGAGAGTGGGGGGTCCGGGGCGGGGGTCGCTCCCCCTCCTCTGCCCCCCCTCCACGGCAGCGCAGCCACCCAGAGGCGCGGCCAGCCCTGGGATGGAGCTCAGCCCGAGCTCCCTGGGCGCCCCACGGCTGGTGGGACCCCACCGCCGGGTGCCCCCCACCCCAGGGCCGGGACCCCCCTTCACCTTCCACTTCCTCCGAGCGTTGAACTTGCGGAAGTTTTTCATGTTGATGGAGGAACGGCTCCGGTTCGCCGCCTGCTTCCGGCTCAGGGGCTGCCGGGGCCGAGCACGCGGCGGCGTCACCGCGCCCGCGCCCCGCTGCCGGGGGTCCGGCGCCCGCCGCCCCTGCCCGTCCCTCTCACCTTGATCCAGGGATGGACCAGGCACTCGGCCGCCGTCATGCGGTGCCTGCAGCACAGAGGGATGCGGCGACGGGGGTCCGTGCCCCACGCATCCACCGCGGGGCTGGGGCTGGGGACTCACCCTGGCTCCTTCACCAGCAGCTGCCGGATAAAGTCCTTGGCCACCTCCGAGGTCTGGCCGAAGCAGCGCTCCTCGAACTCGTAGGCGCAGGCCACGACGTTGGAGAGGGTCTCGGCGTCCGTCTCGCCCTGGAAGGGGGACAAGCCGCTGAGCCTGCGGGGACACGACGGAGCCGCTGAGTGCCGGGACGGCACCGGCTCGGCCGCCCCGGCGCCCGGGCTCGGCCGTGTCGCGGCGTCCCCGTGCCTCGGTTTCCCCGTCACCCCGTACTCACAGGATATAGGTGATGACCCCGATGCTCCTGAAAGGCAGAGGTGGGCGTCAGGCGCTGCCTTCCCCTGGGTCCCCCCGTGCCCCACAGCACCCAGGGGGGTACCTATGCCCCCTCCCCAGCTCCGCCCGTCGCCGCCGGGTCCCCACTCCTCACCACATGTCGGTCGCGGAGCTCAGCGGCTCATAGTTGATCACTTCTGGAGCTGGGGGCGAACGCAGAGCCCGGGTGGGGGGACACGTTAGCAGGGACGGCGCCGTCCCGGCCACCTCCCTCCCCGCACGCCTCGGGGGGGGGGGGGGGTCCTATCCCCGTATCCCCACTCCGGGGGTCCCTTCGCCGCGTCCCCGCGGGGCTGCTGGGGGCCCCCCTGGGGAGCCGGCAGCCCCGTACCGATGTACTGCGGGGTCCCGCAGAGGCTCTTGAAGGTGACGCCGTCCTCCAGGCGCTGGGCCAGCCCGAAGTCGATGATCTTGATCCGGGGCTTGGGGACGTCCTTCTCCCGCAGCATGATGTTCTCGGGCTGCGGGGACGAGGCCGGGCGCGGCGAGGTGACGGCGTTGCCGGGATCTGCCGGCACGCGCCGCCCCGGAGAGGGCAGCCGCATCCCGGGAAGCCGGGCAGGATGCGGCCACGGCTCTGGAGATGCCCAGCGGCGGGGGGGGATGCAGCCCCTGGATCCCCCACGGAGCGAGGATGGGGGGTCCCCGCGGGCACCTTGAGGTCGAAGTGGGCGACGTGGTGGGCGTGCAGGTACTCCACCCCGCGCAGGATCTGACCCAGGAACTCGATGGCCTCCTCCTCCGACAGCATCTCCTTCTCCGCGATGAAGTCAAAGAGCTCGCCGCCGCCGATCCTGCGTGGGGCGAGGCTGAGGGCCAGTTCGGCCACCTCCGATGCAAAAAGGGGGCGTCCCCCCCGCCCGGGACCCCCACTCACAGCTCCAGGACAAGCACCATCTCGGCTCTGCTGGCGAAGAGGTCGTGGAGACGCATGATGTTGGGGTGGTCGAGCTGGCGGAGGATGGAGACCTCCCGCTCCACCTGCGCCCGCTCCAGCCCCAGGCGGCTGCCCCGGCATCGCCGCGTCTTCACGAATTTGGCGGCGTAGAAGGTGCCGCTGCTGCGTTCCCGGCATCGCTTCACCACGCCGAAGTGCCCGCTGCGGCGACAAGCCGGGCTGGGGCACGGCCGGGCTTCCCCCCCCACGCCACGGGGAGAACCCGGGTGTCCGGCTGCCTCCCGGGACCCGGTGCAGGCAGGATCCCTGCCTGCACCCCGCTCACCTGCCCAGCTTCTCCAGCAGCTCGTACAGGTCCTCCACGTTGCGCGGGCTGAGGGCGGCCGCCAGCCCCTCGCTCCCCGCAGCCCCCCCAGGGCCGTCCCTATCCTGGGGGGATGGATCGGCCGGCTCAGCCCCCCCGCCCAGGGCGCAGTGAGGGGCCGGACTTACCCCCTGCAGGGACCCCCACCCCATGGCAACCCCCCCAGCACGCACTAGAGGGGATTCTCTGTTGGCTAATCCTGCGGCTGAGCTCAAGGCTCGGCCGGCTCTCCTGGGTCCAACTAAACTCTCTGGCACATGGAAATTTGGAGACCTTCACCCCTTGATCAGAGCGTGCAGGAGCTGCCCAGCGGGCTTGGAAATCGGGCAGGGGCAGGCAGGGAGGGGGGGTCACACCAGACCCCGTGCCCCTCGCTGCAGTGGGGAGGACTGGGGGGGGTGCAAAATGCAAGGAAAAACTAACATTGCTGTTTGGTTTTTTTTTGTTTTAAAAAGGGGATTAATAGTAGAAAAAAGCATTTTCATGAGCCCATCTGTGAGAGTCCTGCCTACTTGTCCTCTGCAGTCCCCGGGCAGGAGACCCCCCACCCAGCCCCAGATCTCAGCCTCTCGGCCATGGCTCACCTGGGTGCTGTCAGCGTCGACCCCCGGCTCCCCCCCAGCCAGGACCCCGGCCCGGCCGCCCTCGGCCATCGCTGCAGGCAAGGGACACGAGGTGAGGGGGAGAGGGGCTTTGGCGGGGGACAGCGGGGCCCCACGGAGGGCTCTGCTGGGCCAATGCCCTGCCCTGCACTCTGTCGTCATGGCAGAGTCCCCCCAACTCATTACACTGATGGGCAGGACCCTCGCAGCTCCAAGCCACAAACTAGCCTGTTTCAGCTGCCAGCTCAGGCAGCAGCGGCCAAACACAGGGGCCCGACTCCCCCCGTGCCTCAGTTTCCCCAGTTTCAGGGTTCAAGGCCACCGGGAAAGGCACAAGGACGGCGATTTTGGCCAGAGGTGGGGTCCCTCCCGCAGGAAAAGCCAGCTCCATAAGGGAGCACAAGACCCCGAGACCCCGACCCCCTTCGAGCCGCCTGGCTCAGCTTTCTCGCAGCACAAAGGATGTGGCAGCCCCTTGGGACCCCTGGGCTCGGGGAGGGGGCACCCGGCCAGGCACCGCTCGCCCCCGGCGCCGCGCGGAGCCGGCTGGTCCCCAGGCTGGTACGTGCGTGGGGGCGGCCGCGGCTGGAGCCGAGCCACCATCCCCGGCATGTGACATGGCCGCGGGGTCCAGCAACACCGCCCAGGGTCACGGCACGTCCGCTCGTCCCCCGGGGGCGGACACGAGCGGCCCGAGCTGCTTTTGCAGGGAGGGAAACTGAGGCACGGGTGGCCTCGGGCCACCGTGGCCACGGCTGAGCTCACGGCAGCAGGGGCTGGACCTGCGGGGGCTGCGTGTCCCGCTGCTGGTCAGCCCTCCGCCGCGAAAACCGGCCCGGCCTCAGCTGCGTGCCGGAGCTGGGCTGGGCGGCCACGCCAAGAAAACGCCCCGGCACGGGGCTCCCAGGGAAACGACCTCGGTGGCGGTGGCAGCCCCTCCCCAGCGTCCAACCGCCAAAAAGCACCGCAGGACCCCCAAACCCCCCGACCCTCTGCAGCCAGTCCTGAGGCAAAGCCCCGTTTGCACCGGGGTCTTCCCCTGCCACCGGGACGGACCCCGACTCCGGCGTGCCGGGGGGAGCAGCACCCCTTACCTCCGGGCGAGGGTCTGGGCCCCCGGCACCGCTGCCCACGGCTCCAGCCCTCCTCCAGCCGACCCCGGCAGTGCCAGGCTTTTCCTCGAAGTCGCGGCGTTTCCCAGGGAGCTGGGGCAGGATTTGGCCGCCGGCCGGCTGGGGCTCGGCAGAAGAAAAGCTCTTTGCGTTCCTCCTCCCAAGGTCTCTGGAGAGATCCCCCCACGCTCTCCCTGGGGCCGGCTGCGGAAAGAAGCTGGAAAAGGCCTTTTAGGGGCAATTCCCAGTATTTCCAGCACCTCGGCTCCTGGCGGAGCAGCTGGGACCCGGTGGGACGAGCCGCTGGCGGCCCAAGTCCCCCTCGCCGACGTCCCCCCTGCCGACGTCCCCCCTGCTCGGCGCCCGTAAACGTGAGGATTGCAAACAGGAAACCTGGCTGACAGATAAAAATATTGTAGGACGGCTGCCGGAGGGGAAGCGGAGCGGAGGGTGTGAAGGTACCGGGGAGGGACGGGTTTCTTAAGGTGGAGAGAGCCGGGGCTGGCACCGCACCACGTGCCGGGGGATGCTGGGGGACACCGGGCACCGTCCCCGCCCCGGCGTTTGCAAAGCCACCGCCCGGCACGCTGTCCCGGTGCGATGGAGGAGCCAGCGTCAGCCCTAATCCCTGATCCCTGCAGCCTCTGGGGTGCAGCCCGGCTGGCACCGCTCTCGCCGCGCGGCCGGCCGGAGCCTGGCACCGCCGGGAGCGAGGGTTGCGGCTGGCATGCGGCAGAGCCGGCGGTGCTGGCTGCTCGGCTGCCTCATTTCCCAGCTGGGCTCACCCCCGCTTTGCCACGTCCGTGCTCCCAGCACGTCCCGGGATGAGCCCGGCTCCGGCGGCCAGTGGGAAGAGGGACGCTGTAGCCGGAGCCTGAGGAAGGGAAGCGGTGCTGGATCCCACCGTGCCGGGAACCGAATCCCGGCTGGCGGCATGAGGCTGGGCCAACGGAGCCCCGCTGCCCCCCACGAGACCCCGGGATGCGGATGGGAGGAACAAAGAGCCCTTTGCAGACGCAGACATGCTGGTGGGCACGTGGCCGGAGCCCCCTCCTCGCCACAGCCCAGCCCGTGCCGAGGGTCCCCGTGTCACCGGGGTGCCGCACCGGGGTGCCGCCCCACGCTGCCTTCCCGTGACGTCTCCCCATCGCACGACGGTTCTTGCGGCTTCGGTCGCCGCTTCCTGCCCGTCGCAGGCAGCGGAGGCACGAGCGCAAGCGAGGCGGCAGCGCTGCCCGTCCCGTCAGCCTGCCCATCCCGGCCATGGATGCCCGGGGCCCGGCGCGGCCGGGCAGAGGTAGGCGCCTGGGCTGGGGGAGCGGGGCTGGGGGCTGCCCGGGGTTGTATTTGTACCGGCACGGGAGCAAAAAGGCTGAGGAGCAAAGCCAGAGTAGGGGGGCTTGGGCCAGGCGATGGGGGGATGCTCCCGTGTCCAAAGGTGCAACGGAGAAGGGGCAGAGGACGAGGGGGTGCAGCGAGTGGCAGCGGGGTCCCCAGCCCACCCAAGCCAGGTCTTACCCCCTTCAGAGGGGGAGATCCAGCCCAGAAAGGGCTCGGAGAGCAAAGCCGGGCTTTAGCCCGTTTCAAGCTGATTTGACCCGTTCTCACCCAGGAGCGCAGGGTTTAAGCAGCTCATCCCGCCCCGGGGAGCAAAGCCCCCCAAGGCGCCTCTCCGAGGTCAAGGTGCTGGGGTGGGGGAGCGGGGACGAGCCCCCCACGCAGGACCCCAGCCCGGCTGGAAGACGCACCACGAGCCGGGGACAGCGGTGTTGTCCCCAGCTGCCTGGCCGTGCCCGGGCAGGACCTGCCCCGAATTCGCCTCCCTGGCCCTCCCCGCCTTGGTTTGCTTTGTCAACAACCTCCCTGCCTGCCGCGGCGCAGGGCTGCGCCGGCCGCTGCTTAAAGGTGGAGACGAGGAGCCGTCCCCCCGTCCCCCCGTGCCGATGCCCCCGCTCTCGGCCGAGCCTCGACCGGCTTCTCTGACTCAGCTTTGCCTCCCAGATCCCACCGGCCCCGGCCTCTTCCTCCCCCTCAAGCATCTGCTGGGGATTAACGTTGTTTTGTCGAGCGTTGGCGGCTCGGGGCCGAGCTCGGGGTCCCTCGGCGGCTGCACGCAGAGCCCCGCGCCCGCCGCCTCGCTCCCCCGACACCCTAAGGAATTTGGGGGGGCTGGGGGATTCGCATGCTTTCCCCTCTCCTCCAGCCCACCCAGTTGGAGTTTTTCTCCTCTGGGGTCCCGAGGTCATCGTCCCTTCTCGCCGGGTGGGTCCAGGGTGGTCTCTGTGGGGAGAAGCAGGGTGATGAGCCCCAGGGTGGGGGGCATAAGCGGAGGGTGATGCTTACCCGGGCAAGGGCAGTGCCTGGTGGGGGGTGGTCGTGGAGTCCCCCCCACATCCCAGTGCCCTCGGGGCAGCAAAGGGGCACAGGACCAGCTTGGGGCCCCGAGGGAGCCTTCGCTGCCCTGAGCCTCTTCCTCCCCGTTCCCTGGGACAGCAGACCCCATGGATGACGACCGTGCCCTCTTCAGCACCTTCAAACCCCCAGCTGAGGACAACACGGTCGGTGCCAAGCCAGGACCCGGCCTGACACCGGCCCAAGGCCAGGGAGCAGAGCAGCCTGCGGGACACCACGGCAGGGTAGGACGTGGGGCTGCGAGGGGTCCATCCCCCCAACTCGCCATCCCAGTGCCCCCAAGCTCGCACACCCGCGGGAACTGTGTCCTCCCGCGCTGCATTAGGAGCCCCGTGCAGGGAGCGGAGCATCCTCGAGGCACGACCTCGCCTGAGCCCCTGGCCGCTCTCCTCTTCCCTCCAGGTCCCTCCAGGCTCCTGGCTGTCCCCGCCAGGCTGGTCCCCGTCGGAGCGGGACCCACGGCCAGAGCTGGTGGCCCTGCGTGCCCGGACGAGGCTGTGGTTCGAGCAGACACAAGCCAGGAGGCTGAGGGCTGAGGGCGAGCTCCCAGCCTGGTTCCATGGCTTCATCAGCCGGAGGTGGGCACGGGGAGGGGAGCCGAGGCAGGGAAGGGGGTGCTCCCTTCAGCATCCCCACCCCTGGGCTCCAAAACAGGGAGCTGGACCCCTGGGTCCCACAAAGGGGGTGACAGTGAGCGGCTCTGGGCTCCTTCTCACAGGGAGACGGAGCAGCTGCTGCAGGATCAGCCCCTGGGCTGCTTCCTGGTCCGCTTCAGCGAGAGCACCGTTGGCTTCGTCCTGTCCTACAGGTGAGGGACCCCCGGCCTTGTCTGAGGGAGCGACACGCTCGGTCCCCTTCCTGCCTGCTGTGCCAACCCCGTCCCCTCTCCCGCCAGGGGCAGGGATCGCTGCCGGCACTTTGTCCTGGACCAGCTGCCGGACGGGCGGTACGTGATCCTGGGGGAGCGGAGCGCCCACGCCGAGCTGGCCGACCTGCTGCGGCACTACACCACCGCCCCCGTCACGCCGTACCACGAGTTCCTGATGGTGCCATGCGGACGGGTGAGGACCCGGCCCCTCCTTAGCCCCTGCGGGCAAAGAAGCAGAGTCATTCCTGCCGGAGGGATCCGGGGCAGGGAATTTTCCCAAACTGGGGAAATCAAAGCCAAGGGAAGTCCAAGCGTCATGAAAGGCTTGGAACCGGAGTCACGCTGGCCATTGTGCAGCATCCCAAGCGGGAGCGAGGAGACGAAGCGCGGGCAGCGCAGCCGAGGTGGGCAGCACACGCAGACCACGCACCCACCCCGGCACCTCTCTCCTCTCGTTGCAGGAAGGTGACCCCCAAGGAGGGATGCAGACCCCAGCCGGCAGCGATGCTGCGCGTTCCCCATCAAGCGAAGCGCCGGCGAACCTTCCGGCGTACGGCAGGCAGGCAGCCGCGGCCCCTCCGCTGCCTGCGGAGCCCAGCGCCGCGGGAGCCTGGGCCACGGAGGTAAAGGCAGAGGGGAAGGAGGCACTTCCCCAAGGACAGAAGCCGCAGCCTGGCCAAAGCTCTCGCGAGGCGGAGGGATGCAGTCAGGACGGGGGACGCAGCCCCAGCCACCACGGACCCACTTCCAGCCCTCACCTCCGACCTGTCCCATCTCTCCCACAGGCTCCCAGCGTCCCCCCACCGCTCCCAGCCAAGGCCGGCGCCTCAGCCGCGGCGAAGCGGCCACGCGGGCCCGCCGGCGGCGAAGCGGCTACCCGAGGTCCCTACGCTCAGGTGCACAAAGAAGCCGTCCCCCCCACCCCCCCCCAGCCGGCCGATGCCAAGTACCAGCAGCTCGTGCGTTTCCACACCTACGCCGAGCCCCACGAGGGCATCGCACCCAGCCCCTCCGCCTGCTACGAGCTGGAAGAGCCCATCCCCTTCTACGCCATGGGACGGGGCTCGAGCCCCAACGCCGGCCCCGAGGAGAACATCTACTCCGAGGTGGCGCTGGCCCGGCAGGACCTGCCCGTTCCGCTCCCCAGGGGGGCCCGAGGTGCCTTCTTCACGCTGCCCCCCACATCCCACGCTCACCGGCGGCTCTTCCGCAGCGTGTCCAGCCAGGCCTCCAAAAGGCGGCAGCTCCCGGCAGCTCCCAGCGCAGATGGGAAGGAGAAAGGAGCCTCCAGCCCGGCCCCGGAGGTGCGCTCCCCACGGCTGCTCTAGAGCTCCCATAGGGCCTGGGGGGTCGGGGTTTGCTGCACATCAGGGTCACGGGGGGACAAGGGGGTCCGCTGTCCAGGCCTCCACGCTGGAGCGACAGTCCCCAACTCACCACCAAAGCGGGAGCAAAGTTGAGGGCTGGGAGGGCGAAGAACCAGCTTTCAGCCACGTCCTGGCTCTCAGGTCAAACCTCCACACGCCAAGGCACGAGCTCACGGCCGTTTCCCTTCAACTCTCCCTGTGGATGCCCCAGGGCATGATGAACCCTCCGCTGGAGTTCGACGATCCCGTTTACGGCCGGAGGATGAACACTGGAAAGCGAGCCACGGCTGCGGCAGGGCGGGAGGGCCCCCAAGAACATTTACGAGCAGCTTTTTGGAGACTGCCTCTAAGCCACCCACACAGGTAGGTCTAAGACAAAGCCCGGCTCTCGGGCTCCTTCACCGATGAAGGAGCGAAGGTCCAAGGCTGCAGTCAGCCCCATCGCGGACAACCAGCGCCCTGGCCGTACCAGCGATGCCGGTCCGCTCCGCGCCAGGATTGCCACACCCTTCCCGATGCAGCAGCCCGTTTCCCCAAGCCCTGTGAGACAGTTAAGAGGAGAACGGATTTAATTTATCTTTGAACACATTCAGAAAGAGATTTCTATTAACAGAATGAGGGTGGAAAAGGCTGTTACAGTAAAACCAGAGATGGGTTTTGGGCACGGCTGGTGCATCCAGTCAGATATTAAATTGGCCACAAGCTGGAGACACACCACAGCCCTGGCAGGCGGGGCCACACCAACCACCACGAGCCCAGTGCCGACACCAGCAAGCCCCGTTTCCTCAGCCACAAAACACGGGATAGCACAAAAACCCGAGGACCAAATTCGACCGCTGGGGTGGTGACACTGACCTAGGGCTGCCCTGTGGCAGTGCCGGCCCCGGCCCCTGCCCAAAACACCGAGCCGACATCGTTCCTGCAGCAGAGCTGGCGAACCCGGCCTTAAACGGCGCAGAAAGCGCGTGGGGAGAGCCAAAGGGGCACGCCGAAACACGTTAGAGCTTCTGGAGAGGGAGGGAAAGGGAGGGCTGTGGGGTTGGGGGTGTTTTACCTCTTGGAAAGGTCCCTTTCGCTTTTCACAAGCCTACATTTTGTTGCTCTTAAATGGCTAAAAGCAGAGTCAAGATTCCCGTCCTCGTAACTCCCCTCTAGTGCTAAAAATGAGCCATTACACGCTGAAATGGAAGAAGAAAAGGGGAACCCATGAGCTTCAGCCTCTCGGCTCGCTCCAGGACTCCACGATCCCGCCAAGGCCGCAGAAGCGGAGCGTGGGAGCCGCCAACGCTGCAGCGACGCCCTCCAAGCGCCGCCGGCGGGAGCTGCCTCGCCGTGCTCCGAGAGCCAACACCACGGACGAGGCTCGGAGTTGGATGAATCCACGAGCCACCGCTGGCGTTCGCACCCCGAATGGGCTGCGCGTAGCAAACTCCCTCGGCCGAGCGTTTCGCCACAGGCTGCGCAACACCATCCGCTCTGCGAATAAAGCGAGGCAGCCGCCTCCAAAACGCGGGCTGCCGCGAAAGTGCTTCGGCCTTCCCGGGGAGGGAAGAAGGAAAACCAATGCCTCGAGCAAGGAGTCAAGCACCTCGCGACGGAAACAGGTGTGGTTCGGTTCATTTAAAAGTTTATTCCTTTTATCAAATCTCTTTTCAGAGGATTTTGCTGTACATATAAGATATGAATAAATTACTCAACAGTAAGTTTATTCTGGTCATTCAAATACTCAAAATGGGCTCCGCAAAGTACTAAAACATCCAGGGAACTAAACTAGAAATCATATTATTTTAAAATATGCTAAGAAAAGACTTCATTCATGGGGGTTTGTTTGCTTGGTTTTAACAGGTAACATGGGAGAAAAACCACCTCTTGGGAGTTTTTCTAAATGAAATAACAAATATTAGCCGTTTTAGCTGCGGTTACAACAAATATAACCCTCAGTGGTGGGAATGTCAGTTAAATAACCAGACCAGCTCTCTTCCCTTCGGCATCACACGCTTTGGCGAACAACAAACCAAACGAGGCCACAGAGATTTGGCTAAAGATAAGTGGATCTGGCCAGCAAGGCTGCACATGATTTGCAGTCGTATCACCTAAACCTAATACCTTAAATAAAAGAAAGACTTCTTTTTTAAAAGTTAAGGCCGGACACAGTCTCTTCTTCCCAGCCAGGAGGGTAAAGTTAATACTTAATTGAAACAGAACTGATACAAACAAGCTGGAAAAAAGAAATAAATGCTGAGTTGGCAGCTTTCACCTGTGCCTGCTCAGAGGAAATACCGCTGCTTCACTCGCCGAGCTCACTGCCAGCTGCACTGCACCGTGCGAGGCTGGGATACTTGGTTCTACAAGTCTGGAGAGCAGCCCGGTACAGCACTGTAGGCCTTGGGTCAGGGGGAAGAGGAAAGAGGGGAGGGGGAAAAAAAAAAACCAAAGAGAAACGTACATACACACATCGATCAGGTTTATCCAAAAGCCCTCAGCAGCACCTCGTGCTGGGCGAGAGATGCTCACTGCTTTTTGTGCGTTCTACACTCAGGGCGTTTTCACCTCTATTGCAAACTCTGACCTGCAAACGAGTTTCCCCTCAGCACGGTTCGAGACATACAGGCCGGAGGAGCTGAGAAGAAAAACACTAACTTAGCCACACTTAAAAAAAAAAAAAAGAAGTATCAAAATCGTTCCCATGAGAGGAGCACTGGATTCGCTTGGACATGAGTCAGCAGCCATGAGGATGTCTCAAATAAAAAGACAAAAAAAGAACAGAAAAGCCAGGCTTGCTCTTGAAACTCACTGTCTTTTAGAAAGAAAAATTACACTCTCAACGCACAGCAAGTCCAGGAAAGGAGCAAAGTGGGAACTGGAAGTTTATTGAGACTCTGCCTAAGGTTCCAGTGGCGAGGCTATGTCGAAGGAGTAGCACCGGTACCTACAGGACAAGAGCTCCGAGCCTTGCACCAGGCACCTTTCCCGAGGCTGCCGTGGGACTGTCACGTCGTACAAAACAGACTCGATGTGAACCTTCCACATTAGCGTTGAGAAGGAGGGAGGGAAAGATTACAGGTGGAGTTTCAGGACCGGTTTGCATTAAACCTTTCTCCTGACAGGCGGGGGAGCGCAGTATCCTCCCACCCACCGAGCAGACCACATTCTACACGGGGCCTGCTTGATCTCCAGAAGGCCAGGAAAAGGCTGACACAGTAGGTCACCTGGGACAAGAGCCAAAAAGTGGGACAAGAGGTGTTAGAATCCGTATTTGGCTTGAGTCTGACGTCGGCTGAGCTTGTTTTCAGACCATGTGTTTTTCAGTTCCAGTTCTCTTTCCTTCGCCTGCAGAAATGGAGAGGATTAACATCAGCGTTGCTGCTCGCTGACTCAGCAGTATCTCACCCTCCTCTGCCCCTGCTGATGGGGATTACAGAGCACTTCAGCGAGAAGCCTTGTTACGGGAGTTAGCACAATTATCTTGACAGAGGCCTGAATTAATTGGGATGCACAGGCATTTCATTCATGCTGAAACGCGGCTTCCCTTGTGCGACAGTCTCGGCAGCCGCTTACTAACCACGCGGCAGCGGCGCAGAATTAGGACAGGAAGCAGAGAGTCTCCTAACGCAGACAACCACACAGGTGCTGGAGCTGGGCGGGAGGGGAAGAGCGAAGCAAAGCAAAAGGCAAGGAAGGAGCTCGGTGCCATCACACCCTTGGGGCCAAGGCGCTGCTGCCACGAGGTTGTTTGGGCTGGCGGTGGCCCGGACAGTCCCCGTCAGAGCTGCTGCAGGTCTCACCAGGGGCTCGGGGTGAGGGGAGGACCAGGCTGAGGGACAGCCCCTGGTGCCCAGCTGCTGGCAGAGCAGCTCCACCAGCGCCGCCTCGTGCTGCCAAGCATCAAGCCTTGTAACTCTGCCTGCATCAGTTTCCAGGCTAGAGGGAGGCCACTCACCTGATGGATCAGGTATGTGATCTGGTGTTTTCTCCTCTGCTGGCCTGTGGGTTGATCTCCTTTTTTCTAGAAAGCAAAAGCAGGCGAACTGTTAAGCCTGGAAAGATACTGACCCAGACAAGACAAGAGCTTGCACAAGCCATTTCAAGAAGCATTTGTTTCATATTAAACAGCTCTGGGCTGAAGCAGTTCCTGGCTGGTCTTTACCACCTGCACACTAGGATTATGTTTTGAGAAGCTTTACCACTCTCATGTGTAATTATTTACACAATACACAACACAAGGGTCCCTGTCCCCCCACCCTGGTGGCTGCACAGCATCCAATACTGCTCCAGCTGTGGCTGAAACGAGAACTGAACCAAGAGGTCTCCAAAACCCCGGCCAGCACTCCTCCCTTCCTGCCTGTACCTTGCTGAATGATTTCATGGTCTTCTCCTCTGTCAAGGATTTGGTCAGCCACTGCTGGGCTCCGCTCAGCTGATCGTCACCTTTGATATCCACAAAGTTGATCTCTTCCCTCCCACGATTCCGCTTGCCTTGCAGACGCTTGAACTGAAAGGAGAACAGAAGCAACCGGAGTTACACTGGCACGTTACGCACTAACGCTAACCTGAAACAAGTGAAGGTAGATGGGGTCTGATCCTTAGCTCCCCGAGCCTGGGACCAGCCACATCAACAAGCATTTTTCCAGCCAGGATTTTTTCCTTCAGGAAAGTTCTGCTTTGCCATGGATCAGAATATCTTCAAACCACTTAGCATGAAGGTTATAATCTCATTTTCCTATGCAGAAGGGAAGACAGAATTTGCTCTTGCTTTCAGTCTTGCTCAGAAGACCCTCAGACTCCTAGGTCTCTCATTTTAAGTGCTAGGGAGGCACCTGCAGTTTTGCTGCTAACACATCCACCTCCCATAACACAAATCCACCTCCAAAGCACAGAGGTCCCTCGAAGAAGTGAGCACCAGACAGGCCACTGTCTTCTGCAGCACTGACCGGCTCAGCTAACCAGGCTGGCAGTTTCTAAATTAGATCAGCACTGGAAAAGGGTTTTTTAAAACCGTTTTTTGAGCATTTGAAATAAGTGCCAGAGGATGTACTGTGAAGGTATCTGAACGGTAGCTCATCTGCACCTCAGTAAGCAACATCTTCCCTCCATGCTCCTTGTCTGCCCTAGACAGCCTTCACAAGAACAAGACTGGGCTCAGTGGAAATAACAAACATCGCCTACTTGTAAAGCAAGCGAACCCGTCTGGAGCAGGAGCCCAGAAAAATTGCTGGAAGGACACCGCATGCGTCCACAACACAGCACTAGGCCCCACGGAACAACCACCCGGTCCAGCTCAGCACAAAGCACAGGTCATGCTGCTGGTGCAGGACCGTGGCTGCCAAGTGGGTCCTATGTTCAAACAGAGCTTAAACGCAAACTTTGCAGCGGGAGAGATAATAAAGTGCCAACCGCTTCGTCATCTATGAAGGAGGAGTCGGTGCTCATCTCCTGCGGCGCTGCCTGGGCTGGTTCCATCTCCTGGTAGTACCCGCCACTGTAGTAATCCTGTCAGCAAAAGGAAAACCAGTTTGTCACGAGAGTGAAGCAAGATCGATCCCGGAGCAACCGAATACAGAGGCCCCAAGACGGAGCGCTGAATCGCGCACCTCGCCCCGTGAGTGGCTGCTGTTTCACCTAGAGGCGTTTCTCTCAGCCTCTGCAGAGTACAGTACGTTACACAGGTACCTCCTCCCAAGGCTGACCAAAGTAGTCATTAATCACATCTCATTACTCTGGCACCACTGAAGAGTACAGGGCATTTTTTCCAGAGGTGCTCAACAACAAATACTTTGCTGAATTACTAGAAAGAACCTGGATTCAGACACCAGCTCTGGCGAGCCCCAATTCTGCACCCTGACAACAACAGGGGCAGTTGCACAGGGGCATTTTGAAATGAGTGCAGCGATTAAACATTTATCCAGCAAAAAGCATCTATAGCTCTTGTGCCAGAAGAATCCTGTTGTGCTAAGTGCTGTGGATCTCTGCTCTTTGTCCCAGCTAGCTCAGACGGGTTAGATTCCCACAAGGCACAGCCTGCTCCAGTAAGTCATTTGGAGCGCCTCGCCTTAGACGCCTTTTTAGAGCAGCACCATCAAGCCATCAGCACACCGTCACCAATCAGGGCACCCACCTGATAATATGCACCAGCCACGCTGGCCTCGCTGTAGGCAGAGAACTGGCTGTACGGCTGGCTGCCATAGTCTTCTCCAGGTTTGGGCGCCCAGCTGTGCTGAGCACTGCTGGAGCCTGCGCCCGTCTTGAACTCCAGAGGGGCATTAGCAGCAGCGTCCTGAAATTGGGGCTCTGTCTCTGTCCCAGGCGGTGGGTCCTCTGACACCACCGTGCCAGAGTACATGTACGTCTCGGCACCCACGACACTGGGCTCGCTCCTGTCAGACAAGGAGAAGTAGTTCTCTGGCTCGACCTCTTCATCGCTGTCATCCTCTTCCTGCGTGATCTGCTTGGTTACCTGCAGGGCAGCGCTCTTGGCAGCAGCTTTGATAGCAGATGGAGAAGGAGTTGTGGGCACCGCTGGCTTGGACAGAGGTTTTGTTTTGGAGGAAGAGGTCGGGGCTTTAGCAGGCTTTGAGTCAGAGGCATTTTCTCCTCCTTTCCTTGAGAAAGCGTAGGGCAAAAGTAACCGACTGGTCTCTTTCACCGTCAAGTTTTTGGGTTGAGGAAGCAAAGCGGACAAGCCAGAGCCCTCGCCACGTCCCTGGTGTTTCATGAAGGGCAAATAGTTCACAGAAATAAAGAGAAATGCATGAGACTGTTTTAGTTTTCCTGACTCCCTGCCAATTATCTCCTCCAATTCTAACAACGTTAATGGGTTTCCCATTGCTTAGCACAATCGTTTGTTACTTCGAAGACGCTGCAGGGCTTTCTTGCACAAAAGGCCAGTGGGACTTTTAAGGAAAATGTGGCAAATATCTGCCAACTTCTCAAATTAATGCCTATTTTTTTGAGATTTAAATTTATGAAATTGCGGCCCCCCCCCCCCCCCCCAAATAAAGGACTTGACATCCCAGGGGATTTCAGGAATTTTATACACTAAAAGCCACACACGAAACAGAGTGGCTGATTTACACTAGTGGAAGCCCAAGGTCTGTCACAGTCAAATGCTTCTTTCCCGTGACACTTGTTTAATTGAATATCCTATGTATTCACCTGAAGAGGATTTTTCTTCTTTGCTGGTTCATCTTCCTCTGAATCTGACTGAGAAAGAAAAACAGAGCTTAGCACAAATTGAGATATTAAAATAAAAAGGAAAAAAGTCCACCCACTATGCAATTTATTAATTTTCAGTTTGAACCAGTCAAAGAATCACCATAATGCGGATCTGGATTTATAATCTGCCAAGAGTCTGGCTAAAAAGCAACAGTGGGATGCGGTCAAGCTCTTTTTCAGAGTCCTGCTGATGCATCTATGTCAGGGCAAAGATAGATAAAAGCCTGCCCTGGTTACTACTACCAGAGATAAATAAACTGCCCACAGTGAAAGCAAGACCACAGTACTTGCTGCTATATTTAGAGATAGCTGTGTCTGCCACAGTCCGGGCAGAGGCAGAAAAATAAGCAGCGTTCCACTGTAGAACCTGAAGCTTTCTGCAAACAAGTCAGCATCGCCTCTTAACAACCTCGTTAAGAGCAATCCATCCGCAGCCAAATTATAGTCTCCCACTTGAGCTCATTTATGCAACTTACGGAACAAAAATAAAACCCAACAACAACAGAAAAAAGGGATTCACTAACCCAAAATTCCAAATTTTCAAGGCAGCTTTTTAATGCTGCTCTAAAGCATAAAGAACCTCAATTTCTACGTATTTAGCTCCTGCCCAAAATTAGCATTGAGAGCCAAGAGCTCAAACTTTTTTTTTTTGATAAATCACAGGAAAATAAACCTAAAGCAAGGCAAAGAACACAAGCTGCACGGCATAATGTCAGCACCCTCTTTCAAAGTAAGAAACAACGTTACATTAATAGAGGGGAAGCACAAAACCACACAAAGCAAGGGTGTAAAAATTCACTGCGGGGGATTAACAGGGAATTGTTCACAATAACGCTGGAGTTGTTAAATATCCATTTAAAATTTGAGTAGAAAGTCTGGTCGTCTCTGGCATCAGAAAAGGCCCTTAACATCTTTATCGTTTTATAGCTTTGCAGAGCACTTTAAAGAGATTACAGGAAACAAGGTCTTCTGCCAGTTTACTATCTAAATTATAAAACAGGACAAAGAACATGCATAAATAAAGGCAAGACAAGAGTTGCCATAAAACCTGTGTGTTGCATTTGGGAGAGAGGAGATAAAGCAGACTGCCTGGGAGCATCTCCACAGGTGCAAACAAAAGGGATGGGAGGTATTTTAAGGAGAAAGAGGGAACGAGCAAGGACATCAGTCACAGGCCAAGGGACTTCCAGGAATCCTGAACAGGAATCACCCAGATCAGCTCTGGTTTTAAGGGACTTTTTCTCCCTTCAGCACTCATTCACTCGCTTGACACTGACGACCTGCGATATTTCTCTTCAAAGCCAATACACTGGAATACTGGGGAGACAAACGGGAGGAACAAATCTCCTTTCATCTGAGCTTACTGCAGTAACTGTACAACCAGCGAGGGAGGAAAGAGCCCTAATACTTGCTTTATTATGAAGCGCCTGTTCCAAAGCGCTGCAAGAAAAGTGAGTAAGCAAAAAGCGGGTATGAGAGAAGAGGATATCGCTCATCCGTTTGCCTAAAAGAGGAACCCGCACATCCCGCCGCCCGTGCGCTTCTGCCATGTTTGGGAGCTGTGGAACAAGGAACTCTGGCTCTGGGATTTGCCAAACTGGGCTGGTTATTGGTGAGCAGCAGAGTGTGGTTCAGGGACGGCTGGGAAGTCCACGTCCTCTCAGTCGCTCTCCACGTGCCCCTGCAGAGTGCTATTCCAGCAAAGTGGGATGCGCTGACTTCGTTTCAGCTCCCCCAGGCCCAAGATGCTGGCAGACCACATTAATTGACGCCATTTCTAAATCCATACCGTCAAAGCTCTTCCTCGAGTTACCTGTCCCCATGGAAATGACCCCAAGCTCCACAGATCAGCCCTGCCTACAGCCAGAGGCACTCATGTCTCACCAGAACCAGCGACCAAGGCCAGACACAGCCGCAACCACACGACCATCACCTCCATGCCACAACAGCACCGTCCCAGAGTGAAAGAGCAGGGGGAAAG
>NC_138604.1:1939054-2023165 GCF_964289735.1 Phaethon aethereus
CGCCGAGGTGGGTGCCCCCACCTCCCCGGGGAGTGGGGTGTGTGGGGCTTGGGCCAGATCCTGCCCCGAGCTCAGCCCCGCTGCCCGCCAGGTCCTGGGGCCGTTCGCGCTGACGCATGCCGAAGTGGTGGAGCGGAGGCGGCTGCTCTTGGCAGAGGCGCTGGGACGGTCCCACATGGTGAGACACCCCCCCCCCTCCATTTTTGCAAGGGGCATGTTCCCTGCCCACTGCCTGTAAAGGTCAGAGGCTCTCGGGGGGCTGCCGGCACCCTGAGCTCCCTCTCCCCCAGACCCCAAAAGAGACCCTGAGCTCCCTCTCCCCCAGACCCCAAAAGAGACCGAGGGCCAGAGCGAGCATTCCTCCAGCCTGCACGGCGGCACGGCCCCTGACAAGCTGCCCCTGGCCAAGCACAGCAAAACCCCGGCCAAGAAGAAGGTGAGGTGGGCAGCGGCTGGGGTGGGCATTGGGGCAGGCAGGGCAAGCCCAGCAGGCAGCTCCCTTGGCTCTGGGGGCAGGCGATGTCGCAGGCGTGCCTCAGTTTCCCCAGATTTGTGGCGCATGGGGCGGGAATTCCGGCAGGGGGTCGGCAGGCCGCTGCCCGCTGCCCCCATCCATTGCAGGAGCCGCAGCGGAAGGAGGAGGCCAGGCATCCCAGGAAGCGTGAGTGAGGGGCAGAGGGGCTGGGGCGCAGAGGGGGGCTGTGCCCGCCTCAGCTCCCCGCCTGCTCTCCCCTCCCAGCAGCGCTGGAGCCGAGAGCCGCCCGCGGCAGAGATGCGAAACTGAGCAGCCAGAAGCCAAGCCCAGAGGTGGGGGATGCCAGGGGATGGGGTGGGGAGGGGGTGCCCCATTCTGGGGTCCTCCACTCCTTCAGGGGCTCCCCTGTGTCCAGGCGCTGGATCCGGCCGAGCCGCCGCACCCGCTGCTGGTGGAGGAGGCCAGGGAGCACCAGGGCAGCGTGGTGCTGCCGGGAAACCGGGCGCTCCTCAACCTCAACCTGAGCCGTGAGTGAGGGGGGCTCGTCCCCATCGGCCCCCCAGCGCCTGTCCCCGACCCCCCTCTCCCTCCGCAGGCAACCGCATCACCGAGCGCGGCGTTGGCGCGTTGCTGGCAGCGCTGGAAGCACAGCAGCGAGTGAAGAAGCCAAAGGTGCCGGGCCGGCAGGGGCTGCTGTGCCTCTCCCTGGAGGTGAGCCGGGTGGGCGGCGGGGCTGGCAGCGCCGTGGGGCTGGCAGCGCCGTGGGGCAGGGGCTGACGCCCCGCTTCCCCGCAGAAGAACCACATCCCTCCCACCAGCCCGGCCTTCACGCGGCTGCAGGAGCTGCTGCCGCCGCAGGACCCCCTCCCCAAAGCCCCCCAGGGCCAGAAGGACGAGCAGGAATCTGGCACCTAGCTGGCCCCCGAGGAGCCGCCGGCGGGCGAAGCAGAGCTCGCTTCTTGCCTTTTCTTTAAAAAAAAAAATAAATAAAAAAATCAGAACCTTCACCATGGAAAGGAAGAAAATAAACCAGATTACACAGCGCATCGAACAGCAACCGGTCAGTCTTGGCTCTATTATATATAATATATATATCAGACACCCCAGCGCTGGCCTCGCTGCGACACCGGGGAGGGGGAGAAGGGCTGGGGGGAGCGGAGGTGGGATGTGCCCCCGGCCGTCACCCCAGCCGCCCCCTTGGGTCACCGATTGTCAGCGGCGGCAGCCGGGGAGGAGAGCCTGGTGCTCGGGGCGTCCCCGCTGCGCCCCGTCCCCGGCTGCCGGCCGGGCAGGCTGGGGGGCCGGCGGCGCTTATTTACAGGAGGGGGCCGTACGTGTACATATTTATAGGCAGCGGGGAGCGGGGAGGGGGCCGCAGCACGGAGAGGAACAGAACAAAGTGCATTTATACAGACTAGATCCAGCTCTCACGGCCGGGGAGGGACGCGGGGGACGCCGAGCCGGGGCTGCCATGCGAGGGGGTGGGGGGGGGGCTCAGCCGCCGGCCCCGCCGGATCGTGCTCCCTCCTTCCAGCCGAAGCCCCCGGCAGTCTGGGGGGAGGCTCCCACGGCTGCTGGCATGCGGGGGGGCACGGGGGCTGTCGGGCATCTCCCCGGCTTTGAGCGACTCTGGGGGGGTGACCCCCCCCCTCCCCACTGTGGCTAAAGGCCAGCGTCATGAGTGGGGTCCTCGGCGAGGGGGGCTCTAGAGCCTGAAAGAGATGGGGAGAAGGGGCTGAGAGGGACGGGGGGCGAGGGGACGGGGGGCAAGGGGACGGGGGGGACGAGCACCGCATAGCAGTGGGTCTTACCTGGGGCGTTGGCAGCAGGGCCCTGCAGGCTCCAGAGGGCACGGGACAGGGGGCTGTCACCATCGGGGCTGGGGGGCCGCTGGGACCACTCGTCCATCTCCGGGGCTGAGCCCCCCAGGGGGGTGGCTTCAGTCGAGGAGCTGCGCCCCAGGGACCGCAGCAGCTCCCGGTGAGCTGTTTCGACAGCCTGGAGGGTGCCCAGGACAAAGGGTGCCAAGTCAGTGGGGTGGATGCAGGTTTGGGGTCCCCCCCTCTGCCTCCATGACACCCTGATGGGACCCCCCCACAGCTTTCCCCAACTTGAGGGGCTCACTTTCAGCCTGTTGAGCTTCAGCGTCAGCTGCTCGATGGTGCGGAAGATGAGGTCCACATCGCGGAGGGGAGCTGGGGGGCCTGGGGACCCCTCGGTGGGGCTGGGACGGGTAGGTGCCTCCTGCGGGGAGCCCCGCAGGGGGCTGGGGGGTGGCACGGGGTCCGGGGCGGTGGGCTGGGGGAGTCCCGTGGGCATGCTGACGTAGAAGTAGTTGCCTGAAGAAGGGAGGAGCAGCGTTAGCATGGCAGGGACCTGCTCGGGCAGGCGGTGTGGCCCCCCGGGGGGGTTTTGCTGCCCAAGGTCCTGCCCCCCCGCCATGCAGGGGGCAGCGGGTTGTGCCCCTTCGCGGCAGAATCCAGCCACAGATCACTCCGGGTCCCAGGGCTGGGGCTGGAGTGGCACTGGGTGTCCTCGCCATGGGGACGTGGTGTGTCCCCCCCGGGGACATGTCCTCCCAAGTGACATCGTCACCAGGGACACATGTCCCCTTAGAGCTCAGGGGTCCCCTCAAGGGCCATGCAGGCATCCCCTTTGCTGGGAAACGGGAACCTGGCCCTGCTGGGACACAGGGACGTGGGGACATGCTGTGAGGGCCGGGGAGAAGATGGGGGGGTCTCTTTACCATCTACATTAGCTCTGCCTCCTTCCTGCACCTCAGTTTCTGATTGGCTGCTGCCTGGCAAGGGCGTGGCCTCCTTGGCACCCTCCGCCTGGGCTGTGCACCCCAAAAAGAGAGGGGGGAAGGAGAGGGAAGGGGTGAGCAGGCCCCGCCACCAGCACCCATCACCATCTCACCACCAGCACCCCAATAACAGCATCCATCAGCACCTGCAACCAGCACCCCAAGAGCAGCACCCATCACCATCTCACCACCAGCACCCCACCACCAGCACCCATCACTGTCCTACCACCAGCACCCCAATACCAGCACCCGTCACCACCTGCAACCAACACCCCAACACCAGCAGCCACCAGCACCCCAACACCAGCACCCATCAACATCCCACCACCAGCACCCATCAGAGCCCCCACATCCCTGGGGTGCATATAGGCGAGAGTGGGGGTTCACTTGCACCCCTCGGGCCCCCGTGCAAGCCCCCAGCTCCGATCCAGCGAAGCTCATGCAGGCAAGCAGGGAATGGGACCCCAAATCCCAGCAAGGGGCAGGTGGGGGAGAGGAGAGGGGTCCCTGGCACCCGCCCCCCACCCTGCCTGGCTGAGGACCCTCGCCAGGATCACCCCTCGTCACCCCTCTACCTTTTCGGACGACTTTGTAGCTGCTCGGCTCCTCGGCAGCCGGACCCGTCTCGTCCGTCTCCTCCTGGCTCGACCGCGGCTTCGTGTCCTCGGTGGTGTTCGGGGGCTCTGCCAGCACCTCCTGGGAGGCCGAATCCTGGCTGGAGAGCACCGAGTCCCAGGCCTGGCCGGCACCCCCAATGACCGACGGCGTGGGTGTCAGGTCGTCCTCAGGCTCTGCGTCCCGGCAGGGCAGGAGCCTCCGTAGGATCAGGAGCCGCAGGTTCTCCACTGGGATGGAGCGTGGAGGAGGGGGAAAGAAGCGGTTTTGGGCTTCAGCTCCCCTGGGCAGAGGCTGGCATTGGAGGGGGGCCTCCCCAACAGAGCCCCCCACAGCACTTACCATCCTCCAGCGCCGCCTCGGCCAGCCCCTCCGCACTGAGGGGTCCTGGGAGCAGCAGGCGCGTGGGGGGCCCCGGCTGCTCGGCCGGGAGGGTGTCAGCCACCTCCACGTCGACCCCCATGGGCAGGGGGGCTGCGGGCAGCTCTTCCTCCCCTTCCTCCACCTCGCTGCTGACCGGCTCCTCCAGCAGCGCCGGGGGCTTCTCCCTGCCCAGGAGCGCAGTGGGATTGTCGTCCGCTGCGGGGAGATGGGGAGAGCTCAGACCCATGGCCCGTCCCTGAAAGACAGGCAGGGTGCAGGCAGCGAGCGGCAGACAGAGGCTGGGGGAGCTCACCCGAGGAGCAATCCTCTGCCTCTGCTCCAGAGCTGGTGCCTTGGGACAGGATGGGGGAGACGTCGGCGTCCTGTAACACCAGGCTGCGAGGATGAGGAAGGGGCATTAGGCAAGAGGCAGGGGCTGGGGGCTCGGGGGCAACACCGACCCCAGGGCAGATGCTGCCGAAGCCGCCACACAAGGTGCCAGGAGCCCTGGCAGCCACCCCCAGCGCCCCAGTGACCAGGGAGAATGTCTGTCCCCATTCCAACCGTCCCCCGGAGACACCCAGCAGCCTGCTGGCCTTGTCCCCCAGCACCCACCAGCACAGGTCTGGGCTAGGGCCCCGGCTCCCAGCAAAGGCCAGGCTGCTCACCCGGAGGTTGCCGCACGGGTGGGCTCTGGCGTCCGGCGCTTGGGGGGGAAGGTGGCATTCCTCGTGGCACTCTGCACCGCCTCTTCCAGCAGCTCCATCCACCTGCCCGGCCGAGAGACCCTTGTCAGCTCCCTAGGGGGGCTGCTGCCCCCCAGAGAAGCCCCCACCCCATTGCTGCCAGGACCCGTCCCGCCAAGCCTTACGTGTTTTTCTCGGAGGATGTCAGCGCCACCAGTTCATAGATCTGAGGTCCCAACTCCGATGTGCAGATGATGAAGAGGGCTCGTTTATCTGCATGGGGTGACCAAGAGTGATGAGGAAGGTCAGAGCGTGGCGAGGGCTTTAACGCGACTCACCGGCACGGCTGTCACTAGTGTGGCTGCAGTGGGACGTGGCCGGAGGACAGGCGGTCCTCGCTGCCAGGCTTCTCCCTGACCCTTCTCCCTACCTGTGGCCACGGAGCGGATGAGCACCGCGTTGAGCTTGAGGACGGGACTGAAGGTCTGCTTGTTGTCCGAAGAGCCCAGCGCCGTCTTGCTGTGGCACTTGAGCACCAGTTTTTCGTCCTGCTTCTGCAGCAGCACCAAGATGTCCTCGAGGAGCAGCACGTGCAGGTCTGGGGTGGAAGAAGATCCAGAGAGCGGAGGCTCAGCCAGGGATGCGCTCGCAAGCCAGGTGGAACCTCCATCCTTGCAGCCAGGAGGGACGATGGCCCGGTGGATGTGGCAAAGAGGGGTCCCTGTAATGCCGCTGGGGTTGGGGGTAAAATGCCCAGGCCCTGGGGGTGCAGTGCTCCCGGTACCGTACCCACAGTCTTATCCTTGCTGATGCGCCAGGTGAGCGGCCCTTCGTGGATCATGCGCCGGGAGGTGAGGTCCAGGCTCTGTGGGAAGTGAGGGTGGTGGTGAGCATGGGCTGGGGCTGGGGCTGGGCAGACCCCCGCTGGCCCCCGCTGCTGCCCGGGAGCTGGGGCTACCTTGAACTCGGCAGCCAGCGGGTTGCTGGTTCTCTCCAGCGAGGTGGTGTCCAGGCGTTTCTGGTAGCCCTCCAGCCGGTGCCGGTTCTCCGCTCGCTTCACCGCTTCGTTCACGTACTTGAGGATGTCCCGGCACTGGTCCCGGGCTCGGCACAGTTTGTCGTGCTCCGAGGTGCCCGCTGGGATGGCAGAGAGGCGAGAGCGGGTAAGCAGGCAGCAGCACCCAGCAGAGATGGGCTGTCCCCGTCCCGCTGTGACAGGCTCCCAGCCACATCCTAGGCACAAAATGCCGCCAGCCCAGCTCCTTGCTGACATGAGGGAGCTTTTCGCACCCCCAGGACCCCCCCTGGCCTGGCTCTTTCCGATGGAGAGGCAGCACGTCCTCCCCACCACCCTGGGATTTTGCTCTGGATGGCAACAGAAGCGCGAGCCCTACGGCAGAAAGCGATCGCCTCCTGCCAGCCGAAGGACGTGCCGGAGATGGGAGCACGCAGCCGAGCGGTCCTGGGGACAAGTCCCCGGTGCCCCCCCAGCCCATACCCTCGGTGTGCTTGATGATGTTCTCCAGCAGCAGCGGGTACTTGGTCAGGCGCTGCATTTCGGAGATGATCAAGTCCTTGAGCTGCAGGCGCCGGCACTGCGGATTGCTTTCTGCTTCCTAGGGCAGAAGGAAGAGGACGAAAGCCCCGAGGTGGGATCGGGGGAAGCCAGGGGAGCACCGGGGTGAGGAATGGCCCCAGAGAGGGACAAACCTGCATGAAGATCTGGAAACGGGTCTCCTTGCGCTGCTTGGTTTTGATCAGCTCTAGGGCAATGGATTGGTAAGAGCAGAAGTCAGCAGCGACCTGCTGGATTTCCTCTTTGGCCTGGCCGTCGAACTGGGGGGGTGCAGGGGAGAACTGGGCTCAGGCACCCCCCAGGCTTGGCCCTGAGCCCCGAGTCTCCCCGAGCTCATTTGCTCCGAGTGCAGCCACGGCCAGAGGACAGCATGACTGGGTTCACCTCCACCTCCCCTTAAAGATGCCAACCCCTCCATGCTGGAGGACAAGAAGATGTTCCCAGACGCTCTACCACACCTGTCCCCCCTTACCTGAGACAGCATGAGATCCCCAATTTCTTTAATGATTGGTCCTTCTTCCCGGAGCTTCTTCATGGATTCGGAGAGAGAATCTGAATGGGGATGTGAGAGACAGACAGGACTCACGTGAACGGGGCGCCGGGGCCACCCACCACTCTGTGCAAGCACCCGCTGAGCTGCCTGCCCCAAAGGGTCCCTGCCGGCTCTCTGGCACGGGTGCAGGCAAGAGGGGCTGAGACCCGAATGGGCTTCGATTGCTGCCAACATGGACGTAGTGTGTCAAGGAGTGCGACACCAAAAGCGTGTCCTGAAAGCGTGCTATGCTAAGGGCTGGGTACAGAGCGGGCGTCCCAGACGCAGGCACTGGCAGAGTCTGGAGAAAACAGGCTCTGGATTGCTCCCAGGAGAGGGAAAGCAGAGGCCAGAGTGGCCAGATGGTACAATGGCACCAGCAGGGCTGGCCCAAATGGTGGGTGACCATGCAGGAGCCCTGGGCAGCCATGGGCCACCCTCTGCTCCCACTGCAGGGGGCTGTTTCCAGGGAAGAGCAGGATCCAAGCGCGAAGAGGCTTACTGTGGATTTCTATCAGGTCAGGGAGGTTGGGGAAGAGGAGTGCCAGCTCTTCCCGGGACAGCAGGCTCTCCTTCTTCATCCGCTGGTAGAAGAGGAGGTCGAGGACTCGGAGGATGCGGAGGTGAGACCCTTCGGTGGCAAAAAGCTCTGTGCGAAAGGCACAGGGGTGGAGAGTTGCCCAGGGGAGCCCCATGGTGCTGGGGCGCACTGCCGGGGGGTCCCTCATGTCCCTAGGATGCCCCACGCTCCTTACCGTTGATCACCTCCTGCCGGTCGATCTCCTTCTGAGGCAGGTTGGCCACCAGCTCCCGGCTGACCGTGTGCTGCCAGTTCTGGGAGTCCAGCTCGGGCTCCAGGTCGGAGAGCTGGCCCTGCTCGTCCTCCAGCAGATGAGGCAGGAAGGGGTCCACGCCGAAACCCAGGTTGGGCGACTCGATGCTCCTGAGAGGGTGAAAGGCGGCGGTGGGAGTACTCTGCAGCCACCCGCATCCAGCCAGCCCACCCCACAGCGCTCCCAGTACAGCCAATATCTACCTGGGCCCTATTTCGGCTTGAACCCGGGGCCTTCAGCACAAGAAGTACAAGCCTCTGACTCGTGAGCTAAAAGACTAGGTCCCCCAGCAGACATCTATATAGGTCCTTTAAGCTCCTGCGTGAGACACAAGGGAACAGAGGTGCCCCCTCGCCCCAGGAGGATGGAGAACTAACAGGGGACTCCCTCCCGGGGCAGCCCTGGGCATCGCCTCCCCTTGTGCTCTGTCAAGGCTCGCTTACGGAGAGGGAAAAGCTAGGAAGGCACAGATGGAGCCCCTCTGACCCCCAAAGCAGGGGTACAGCCCCGGCACACCCCTACAGTGACCCTCCTGCTCTGTAGGAAAACTGGCCCCAGGGACCCCGGCCGGCTCGGGGCGGCGTGGTAGAGATGACAGAGACCAAGGCTGGGCCACTCACCTGCGTCCCATCTTTGGCGTGTACGGGGGGGTGGGATTTTCCAGCGACCTGGGGAGGGACGGGAGAGTCATTCTCATGTCCTGACATCCTGGCCCCTCTCCTCCCATCACCACACCCCGTGGGGCAGCACCCAGCAGCGTTTCTGTAAGCCCCTCCAGACGTGGGTCTGGTGCTACCGGCTGCAAGAGGGTTTTGGGGCATAAATGGGAATTAGAGCCCAATTCTCTCTGCTTTCCCCTGGCAAATGTTGGCCAGGAGGCTCTGCAGGCAGCTGCATACTGCGGGGCCAGGACCACCCCACTCTGCGTGGCCGTAGCTTGGCCTTGACCCACAGGCTTAGCAAAAGCTTTCCCAACAGACAGCGTCTCAGCCCAAGGGGTTCAGCTTTCAGACCCCTGGCCATCCCGGCTCCCCTTTCGAAGCCACATATGCCCAGGGGAACCCAGGTCCTCCCTGCCCAGGGCTCGGATGCCGTCTCCCACCTTGTGGACAGGCTGGAAGCAGAAGATGATGCTGACTGGTGAAGCCTCGTGGCCTCGGCTGCGGCATCCATGTCCACATCGCTACGGGACCGAGGCACGTTTTCTGCTTTCCGGGATTTCTTCATCTCTTCCCGGCCCTTCAAGCTCTCTGAGCGGCCCAGCTTGACCTCAGCACGAGAACTGCAGCAGGGAGACAAAGGCGAGAACAGGCTGAGCCTGCTGTGACAGGCAGGGATGTCCCAGCACACACAAACCCTCCAAAAACCCCCAAAAGCACAAGCTGCACCCCACACGTCCCCCTGCTCTACCTGTCGGACTCCAGTAGGTCCTCGGGGAAGCTGCCGGTTGAGAGTCGCTGGGTGCCGGGCTCCTGGCTCTCATAATGCTGGTTGTTCTCAAAGTGCTGGATGATGTTCCTCACATTGCCGGGTTTGACTGCTGGGGCGACAGCAAGGAAGCAACCCCACTGAGACCAGGCTGTGCATGGCTGGGCAGGAGATGCTGGTGCTGCCGCCCACCCTGCGGCACCGCGGCCTCGGCCGTCTGCCCGGTGCAGCCATGTCCAGCCCGGGCTGCGGAGGCGAAGGTGTTGGCGGCATCGTGACCGCTCACCCAGGGCGTTTCCCCGAGGCCGGCTGCCAGCTTCCTCGGGGGAGACGTGCTGAGCGGGCCCCCGTGCCTGAGATGCCCGAGCGCTGGATGGGAACAGCCGGCCGCCTCCTTCCAGACCCCACGGCACCCATCCGAGCCCACCCCAAGACCCGGCGCAACAATGCTGCTGGGGTACCTCGGGGGACAAAATAAAACTAAGCACATGAGGTGAATGGCAAACAAAAGAAGAGGCCTTTTACCTTCAACAGGGGACAAAGGGACATGAAATGCTGAAAGGAAAAACAAAAATGAGATGTCAAATCAATCCTGCATTTCAGCAACGAAGCAGGCAAGGAGGGAATGTGTGGAGCTAATGGCATGAGAACTCAAAGCAGAAGGGGAGGAAGAGGAACACGAGCACACACACATATATGTGCAAGCAAGTACACCCTTGCTCTCCACCACCTCAGGCACCCCAGGAGCCATGGCTCTATTAAGACACAGCAAGCAGCCTGCAAGCCTGCAGGATGGGGTACACAAGATAAATCTGGGGGGAAGAGTTCAGCTCTGCTCCCTTCCCACTCCCCTCAAAGCCATTTGGGAGCACGGATGGTTGAGACAAATAGGTTTCCAATGAGTGGCTGGAGGAGAGCAGAGGGTGGCTGATGAGAAATGCCTGCTGTCGGGTGAATGGAGTCCCATGGGTGCCAAAGGCCACCTGATGGCCCTGGGCACGCAGACGGCTGCAGATCAACTCCAGGCAGCAGGGAGGCTGGCAGACAGCACCCCAGAAGGTCCCGATACTCACTGCTCTGGGAGGAGATTTTGGGCTTCCCAATGTACTTGAGGATAGGGTTGCGCTTCTTGTCCTCCATGGCATCCTTGTCCTTCTTTGTGCTGCTGCTCTGCTGGGACACCCGAGAGGAGCACTGATAAAAACACATGTGACCACGCGGGCCCCGAGGGTGACCCAAACCTTCACCGCGCTGGCTGAACGCTGCCTGAACGGCACGGGCCGTCGGGGAAGGGCTGGGGCCGGCGTCCAGCTCTGCCCTGGCGCTAAGCAGTTCTCTAAGGCATGGGGGGAGATGGGGACCTCTGGAGAACCCCTCCCCAGGTCACCTCAAAAGATCCAGCAGCAAAAGCCTGGCCCCGGGGCAGAGGAGTGGCTGCCAGCAAGCCACCCACCTTCTTGGTCTTGGGGAAGAAGGGCAGCCACTTGTCCCTGTCCGGGAGGGACTGGGCCTTCTCGCTGGTGCCAGCCGCCCGGGGTTCCCGGCTGCGGATGCCTGTGTGGTTCATATACGTGCTGAGGGCAAAGGCCATGGGGGAGCTGGAAGAGAGGAGAGCGTGAGGCTGGAGATCCGACACCAGGACAGGGCACCACAGGCCAGGGGAGAGAGTGGGGGAGGCCGGGATGTCCCACGGGGTTCTGGGAGGAAACAGGGTCCATCCCTGCCCAGGCAGGAGAGGATGCCGGGGTGGGGACGCAGGCAAGTGAGAAGGGAGGAAAGGCAAGCAGCAGTTCAAGAGGGCGAGCTGGGGCGACAGGGGCTGTCAGGGGGCTGCACCCAGCACACCAGGACCCTGAGGTAAGTGTTCATCCTTCCCCAGGGCCAGCCTGAGAGCCCACGGGGATATGCCTGGCACGGGGAGAGGGTGCCGGAGGCCAGCACGGGCAAGGGATGCTCCTGTGACTCCTCTCCTGTTGCCTCCTCAGCTAATAAGTGTAAGGCAGTCACATCTGGACGTGCTCCCTCTGCACCTCAGGGCCACTCACCTCCTGTCCTCTTCGTATTTTGACCTGGAGAGAGATGAGGAGGAATAAAAGAGCTTGTCTGGAACAGGCTCCTCTACTCACTCAGCCCCAGGCAGTGTGCTCGCAGCACCGAGCCCTCCAGCCCACCATGTCCCCTGCCCCCCACTGCACCCACTGCCTGCTCCAAACTCTCCTTCCCACTTCCAATGGCAAACATGTGGATCCAGCAGGATCAAGGAGCAGAGCTAAGCCTGTGTCCGATCCCCTTCCCCACGTCCTCGCCCCAAATCCAGGCAGAGGCGCTTCCCTACGTGCAGGGCAAGGAGCCTCTGCGGCAGCCCGGCACTCACAGTATGTCGCCCAGCTGGGCCAGCTGCTTCTCGGCCACTTGCCGCTCCTTCTGGGGGTCCCCGTCCAGGTCCAAGAGGTCGTTCTCCCCGTACAGACTCCCCAGGCCCATGGTGCGCTTTGTTCTGTGGAGGACAAGGGTCAGGGCCACAAGCCCAGGCACCAGCCACCTGCTGCCAAGACAAAACCTGTGCAAGCAGCAGCACAGGCAGGAGCCCGTTGAGCTCTGCGGGGCACCCGGGCAGCTGTGTTACCTGTAGTCCTGGATCTGCTCCTGTATCTCGGGCATCACCATCTCCTGAGCTTCAAAAAGCGCGGCTCGGACATCGTCCCCATTCCGCAGGCGTGCCTCTGGGGACAGGAGAGGAGAATTGGTGTCACCAACCATGCTCAGCATGCAAGGAAAGGCACAAGGGATCTTCTGGCAGCCTCAGGCTCTTGGACAGAGCGGGGCAGGCAGGGAGGAGCCTCTCTGCTGGCCTCCCCCTGCCAGAGCACAGCCCCCTTGCTAGTTGGTTTCCAGGCTGGGACAACCTGTCTCCCATTTTGCACACCCAGGCTGAGACACCTGCCCAAAACAAGACTCCCCTGGGACCACCAGCACTGAGCTGGGGAAGAGCTCAGGAGCCCCAGTCCCAAACCTCAGCACATCCTCTCTCAGGGCAACAGGCAGAGTCCTGCAGAAGTCCTTTGGGATCCTGCTTTGGCCTCCTAACGAACAGCCCTTGCTCAGGATGAAGGTGCCGGCGATGCCGGCCGTGCAGACTGCGCTGAGGCAGGCCCTGGGCTGTGGCAGACGACCTGGGAGCCCCTCACTCACCAATCTCAGCCAGGAGCTGCTCAGACACTTTCACTCGGAGAGGCTGAGGAGGGAAAGCAGAACAGAAGAGCAGCTCAGCACTGGTTCGCTTTTCCCGTGTAGCGAGCGGGGCTAGAAGGAGCTAGGGACACAGCGGACATGCCAGAGCCACACTCAGGCCAGCATGGAGAGGGTGCCCCGTGCTCCTGCACCATCGCCCCGTGGCAATTTCTGCAGCCTGAGAGGTGGGAGCTGGGGATCTCGCACAGCGAGCACCCAGCACTCATCCCAGCACCCAACACGCAACCCCCTCCGAAGCAGCACAATGGGAACTCACTCCCTCTGAGGGGCCACTGGGCCCCAGGAGCACTAACGAGAGTGCCAGGAGCCCCGTCCTCGCTGCCAGAACCCTGCCTGCGCCAAGCTTCCAGGCACCGGGGTAGCTGCAGTTGTGCAACGTGTGGGTACACGACTTACGCAACTGCTTGCACCGATGCAGAGGAACCAGCAGTCACAAAGCAATGCCAGTGGCAAAAACATCATGAAAAAAGCATCCCCACGCAAGGGACATGACAGGTAACGCTGGCCTTCCAGCTGATCCCCTGCAGGGACAAAGACTCCGGTGCAGGCTCACAGCCGAGTCCCGGCCTTACCGCGTTCCTGTCCAAGAAGATGTTCCAGATGTCCTTCCCCAAGACCCGGGAATCCTTAGCGGTCGTCTGCTGGCAAACGTCCGTGCATAAGTAGAAGAGCTGCAAGGAGAGGAGAGCGATGGTGGGCAGCGAAGGGGGAGGAAGGTTTAGAAGCAGGGAGGTGAAAGGCTCAGCAAAGCGGCGCCTGTACGGCCATGAAACAGGAAACGATCACTGGGGTCCGGGGAGGGCAGCACCCCATCGTGCCACGCCTGGGAGGAAGGGGAGGAAGTGTAACCCTACGCTGGGCTTCCCTCTCATGTGCATACACAGCTGTGGGAACCACTGGCTGGCAGCTGCCTGCAGCAGGCAGCCGGAGACCAGGCAGTGCAGGCAGCTGCCTTAGCCTCAGGCGGGCTCTGGCAGAAAGGTGACGCAGAGCTTTGTGGATGGGCTCAGCAAACCAGCACCACCCTGTGCCCACCCGGAGGAGGGGACGGTGCCAAATATGCCACCCCATCTCCATCCCCGCCCTGCCCTGCTTGGTGCCTGAGTCGGTGACACCAGTGCGTCCCTTACCAGGGGGCTGGGGTCTGCCTGGGAGAAGATATACCGCAAGAAGACCCCCAGATGCGCTGGCCGGGATTTCAGCTTGCCCAGGTCCTGGAAGAGGGAGTCGCACTGTGGAGAGAAGGGACCAGAGGAGAAAGAGCCAGTTAGGAAGGAAAGGAATTAACTCCTCTGGATCAGGCCCGTCCCACAGCTCAGCACTGGGGTAAATCTTCAGCTCCTGCACCCCCTTCCTCACCCCAGACCAGCACTCGCTTCCCTCGGACCAGCTGGTCCCTGGATGTCCCCTGGGAGGATTTCTAACTGCCAGCAGGTGCCAGGGCATGGGGGGCCACAAAGGGACCCATGTGGGACGGCAACAGCCCTAAGGAGAGGGGACAAAAGCCAAGAACCCTTTGGACACCGTTACCTCGTTATTGAAATATCCTGGGTCGTAATCCTCCTCCGGCCCGATGATGAGCGGTCGTCCTGTCCGGTCCAACCCCTGCCGGGGGACAGAGTTAGGAGCCAGGCGCCTGGCGTTGCGGGGACACCTTCGCCCCCCATGCAGCTCCCGAGGGAGACTCGGACCACGTCTGATCGGGTGGAGCACCCATCAGATGCCCTGGGACCCCCACCCGGCCCCAGCCCACCTGCTCGGCAGAAGGGGTGAAGGGGGTATCGGAGCCCTGCCGGCGATGGTGCTGGAAGAGGCGGGCGGTGATGACCGGGGAGGTTCGCGGGCTGTCCAGTCCGTGGTCAGAGAGGACGGAGTTGCGGTTCAGGGAGATCTGCTCGGGATGGCAGCGCAGGCGTCAGGGGACGCGAGGCGTGGGGACAGCCAGGTTCCACGCTGGGGGCTGTCGTTGCTGCTCACCCACCCGGCAGAGGCACCCAGGGCCGTCTCGAGAGTAGTTTCCGGGTCAGAGACCATAAGGAAACGGGCCCAGGGAACTTGGAAACCACAAAAAACTTCAGGGGCCACCAGAAAAGCTTTAAAATTAGGACCACAAGCCAGAAACTTCAGGGTACCCTTAATTTTGGGGGCAGTCACACCAGGCTAAGCATTACAAGCTCAAGAAATTCAGAGCTGAGACTGCATTACAAGAAATTCAGTCTGTTCAGATAACAAACAAATCATTGTGATTGCAAAGGCAGGTCCTCGACCCCTAAGGATGCACGGACCCACTCACCACCACTCCCAGGGCCCTGCAGGAGTTGCGGGGGGCTCCCCATGGCCGCAGTAACCACGCTCTCACCTCACTCACGGACGGAAACCGCTCCGTCCCGGACTCCAACCCGCTGTCACCATCCTGCGAGTCCAGGGAGAGGCGTCCTGGGAGCAGAGGAGAGACTGAGCCCCGTGTTAAGGAGATGGGGACACGGGGACAGTCCGAACCACCAGTACAACTCACCTTCCATCACTCTGAAACCGGCCAAGCTGGAGTCGCTGCACAGCCGCCCTGAATCCTGCAACGTGAGGAGGTGTGTCGGACTGGCGGGACGTTCCCCGGCACGTGGGGACACCCAGGCACGGGGCCAGGGACTGGCCAGCCGCAGTGGCTCCCACTGCAGCAGGTTTTGGAAACCACTGCTGTGCCCACCACCTCGGAAGGGTCCTCGGAGGGAGCCGGGAGGATGGCAGGACTGCTGAACCAGGGATAACCCCACTAATTTCACATACCATGGAGCCACCAGTCTCCTGGAGGATTTTGAGCTGCAGCTGGCTGACCCGCCGGCGTGCTCCCTCGATCTGCTCCTCCACTGCGGTGGCAGGGTTTCGGCTGTACACCTCATAGAAGCGCTGAGCGGAGAGACAAGAGGGGAAACTCACACCGGCCCCAATCCCGTAAGCTCCGTCCCGCCGCCCACAAAGAAACCGGGCTGAGTGGGTCGGTGGGATGATGGGCTGAAGCGTGTGCAGGCCACTGTGTGCTGCAAGGGCCGGGAAGCCACGACAGCACCGGGGCAGCACCGAGGGCTGCTCTGCTGCGGCGCTGCCGCTGCCATACCTGTAACTCTGCCTCCTCCTGCCGCAGCATGTTCCGGAGAATCTGCGTCGCATGCTTCTGGACTTCGGGGTCCTGCATTTTTGGATGGATGCAAAGAGGGATGAGCTTTGCCTTCCTCCTGCCCACCGTGCCGGGCGGTGGGGGACAGAGCAGGGCAGCAGCGTGGAAGCACCGCCAGGGTTTGCTACCTGCAGGGGCTTGGGGTCGGTGATGCGCTGCGGCGGAGGGAGCGGCGGTGGGGGAGGCGGTGGGGGACAGGCGGGGGTGATGCGGAGAGCCCCCGCCGTGCTCACGTCTGGCTGAGAATTGGAGAGCCCCACTGAGGGAGGGGGAGAGCCCAGGAGGGTCAGAGCGACGTAGGCACCGGCTGGAAAAATTTGGGAGCAGCAAAGGGAGGGTGAGAAAGAATCCTGTTATTCACTCTCTCGACCTAAAACATCTGATGGGCATCACAGCATCGGGGTGGCCACGTCCCTATCCCTGCAAGGAGTGAGGCCACCTCTGCCGTGGCGGGTGCCCAGCCTGCAAGCACTCACTGGAAGGATCGGGACAGATTTTCCCATCTTTTCCCAAGAATCAAGTGGGATTGGGATCCTGGGGCCTCCCCAGGCTGGGAAGGAATGAGGTGCCCCTCTCCACGCTGCAAGGCTCATGACCAAAGTTGTAAACACTGATTTGTCTTTTTAGGACTCTGCTACGGGGCAGATGGTCACGCTGTGGGTGCAAGAGGTGGGGGCTGGCTGCCACCGATCTCCCTAACAGCCCGATGGAAACATGCTCCTGCACACCCATGCTGCCTCCTCCCGTTTCACCCGCAGCAGCCCGGGCATGACGGAGCGGGGCAGCCCGACAGAGCAGCCGGCTGGTGGGGACCGGGGCTGCCAGTCACCCGGGCTGAGAAGGAGCCAGCGCAGCTCCCCCGCCATACTCACACTTGATTAACTTCACCACTTCGAGGTGAGAGCTGTTGGTCACCATCGTGCCGTTCACCTGGGAGAGGAGAGAGGGTCAGACAGGCTGGCGGGGGGAGCGGGGCACACGGCCCCACACGGAGAAGCAGCAGGGGTGATGGCCGGGGACGCTTACCTTGACTATCCGGTCCCCCTCCTGCACCCCGGCTCTCATGGCCGCCCCCCCTGCAACACAGGGAGGAGAGACAGGCATCAGGAGGGCCGGAGGGGCAGCAGACGGAGCCAGGGGCTCCCCTCCCGCCGGTCCCAGATTGTCCTGGCACAGCTTGTGCAGCTGTTGTCCTGACAGGGTGGGGACACGGGGACCACCAGGTACATATTCCCCGTGGGACAAGGCTGGTGACCAAGCCTTGGGTGCTTTACGCGCAACACCCAGCACGACATTCAGCTCAGAGCTCATCCAGGCAAGCCCTCCTCTGCTCACCCAGCCAGACCCCGGCCTTTTCCATCCGTCTCGGGATGGACGAGGGGGCCCCAACCTGTCTCCCACCATCCGGGTTGGCTCCGACACATCTCGAGAGCCACCGTGCGCCTGGATCCAAAGGCAGGAGAGGGGCCCCGGAAGAGCAGCACTGCTCTGCCTCCTCTCTCCCTGCCTGCTCTTTAACAAAGCTGCTGAGGTTGGAATACATGAAAAATACGCTTTGCCTAAAGCCAAAACCAAGAGGAAAATGTTTCCATTAGGTTCAGCTCCAAGCCAAGGGCCTGAGACACGGTTGCAAGCTCCGAGAGTGGAAAGTACACTGGATTGTTCGGATTCTTTCAGCTTTAACGGTCTTGTTATTGGCAAACAAAGTGAACGGGGAGAGGGGGGACAGGACTCCTGGCTGTCCTGCACCCAGGACCACATCCCTGTCCCCCCAGCCAGCGCTGGGGTGAGGGGGCCGATGCGGGGGGCTCCCCCCACAGCTCCAGTTGCAAGAGAGAGGCACTCCAGCGCTAAGCTGCCCTTGAAACTCACAGCCTTTTCCCTTTCCTATATTCTCATTTTTCCTGGCTTTCGGGCGAGAGGGGGGGAAGGGGGAGGAGGTGGGAACATCCGCTGTAAAATAAGCAGCTCATTGTCTATTTAAATTGCTGCTCCAAGCCCTGCCACCCCGCAAAGTCATTATACAGCAAAACCGGCAGTGTCTCCTGCAGCACAGCGCCAAGAGCAGCGAGCTGCTGAATCTGTGTTTACCCAGGGCTACAAAAGGGAATTCCCCACCCACCCGCTGTCAGCAGCTCCCCGGGTTGTACAAGGAGAGTGCGGTGGTTTTGGGGAGCTTCCCCAAAACACTTCCCCCCAAAAACGCCTGCCTTCCCCTCAAAAATCACATCCTGCCCATCCTAGCCGATGCCGTAGCGAGACCCCAAGCTGACAATGCTTAGGAAGGAAAACCTGTTTCTCCCACATTTTCTCACAAGGGATGTGGCTTTGAGGGGGCGAGGGAGCCCTAAGGAGCTCCTGCCCCGCTGCCCTCGCCCTGCCTGCTGCCAGCGCCGGCCCCTCTCACCTGGCCGCACCGACTGCACCAGGACGACGCGGTCCCCGCTGACGGTGAAGCCGAAGCCATGCTGGTCCTTCTGGATGATGACGCAGCGCTGGACCAGACCTGGGGAGGGAGAGGAGGGAGATCCAGTGAGGCTCCGAGCCTGGGGCGCAGGCTGGGCTTGCGGGGACACCCCACCACTCTTGGTTTCAGGGGCTGCGGCTCCTGCCGGCTCTCCTGAGCCAGAGCTGGATGCAGAGCCCCCAGAGTCAGCCACCCCACCACCAGACCCCAAGGGCACGGCCGATTTGTCCTCACCCTACAAAACCCTTGCGTGATGTCCCTGCTTGGACCCCTTCTCCTGAAAACAGGGTGCCCTGGCGAGCATGGCCAAGAGCCCCTGCCTGCGGGCAGCTGCAGCATCACCCCCAGCCCCGCTGGGCTGCTTCGCCGGCAGCCGAGGAAGGGTCCTGCCCTCCCCAGGCACGTGCAGCCTCAGCTGGGTGACTCTGGGTGCTGTGAAGGGGCATGGGAGCCCTGTCCCCAGAGGAGCTGCGAGGACTGAGGCAGGTGGCAACGTGTCACCAAGCTCCCTGGGCAGACAGGGTGCTAAATGCAGTCCTCGAGTGCAAGAGAAGCAGAGGAGGAGGCAGGAAAACCTACCTGTGGTTTCGGAGGAGTCGGAGGGCTGGCGGTGGTGCCCAGGAGATCTCCGCTCTGAAGACGAATCACCCAGGGAAGACAGGCTGCTTAACCTGCGGAGGAGGAATGGTCAGGGAGGGGAACGGCTGGACAGAGCCATCCTCCAGCAATGGTGGGACCGGTGATGGCTAGAGCCATCCTGCAGCCATGGCTCCTTCTTGAGCTCAGGAAAAACAAATGCATGGAACTGGAAGGGAACGGCAGCAGCACGGGCGAGCGCTGCCCATCCCTCCAGTTGCCTGTCCCCAAACCGCCTTGGGAAAAGGCTCCTCTCCCTTCACCACCACAGGGCTCCGGGGAGCGCCCCAGCAGAGACCCTGCTCACGGACGGGCGCCCGAGGCCTCGCGTTTGCCGGCAGGGAGGAGCGGCGGGGGCTGCCTGGGGAGAGCAGCGAAGGCGGCAGGCGAGGGGAGAGACGCGTCAGGCAGCGCAGACAGGACGGAGCTCAGCGGCAGGTCTTTACCAGGCTGCAACGGGGCTGATGGAAGGAGAGAAGGATGGGTGAGAGAAAGACAGACAGACAACGGACAGTTACTTTACAGCCCTGCCCTCTCGCCGAGCCTGGCTAGCCATGCACCAAGGCTTTAGTTGCTGGATAGGCGCGTGGGCTGGGGCTTTCTGCGCATCCAAGGGGCACAGCACAACCCCTCACTGCCGTGCTGCAAGGACTGCGATGCGGCGGGGGGACTCATCTGCATGGCTTTTTTTTTAGCCCTGGCATTTATTCTCCAGCTAACGACGGTCTGGAGAAGTCAAGGCTGGGCAGCCATCCCTGCAAACACTGCTTGAACAAGATGGTGCCGGCAGGCTCGGTGTGTGGGCAGGAGACCCGCAAGCTGCAGCCAGAGGGAACAGCAGCCCAGGGCAGCCCCCAGCCTTTACTCCTCCTTGGGGGCCTGACTCTGCCTCCAAACCCGGCTCCATCCACAAAACGAGGGTCCTGGAGCGCTGCCTCCTTTCCCTGTGCCCCTCCACGATCCCACGCCACACCAGGGATGAAAGCCTGGCTGCACTGTCCTGTCTCTCCTCCTCCCAACCAAACCAGCCACAGCTCTCGGGGCAGGGCCGGAGGGGTTGGAAAGCAACAGGAAGAGTGAGAAAATGGAGGTGCCCCCGGCGGGAAGAGCAGCTGGTCTCTTCCTTACACCCCGAAGGCTGCGATGAAGCGAGGGTGCAGGATGAGAGCACAAGCAGCCCCGTCCCTGACCCCGCTTACCTGGGCAGGTGAGGCTGCCTCTTGCTGCCCGGTCGGCTGCCGGGGAGGACAGAGACAGGGTGGTGGCGGTGAGCGGCGGCACAAGGGACACCCGGAGGACAGCGGTGCAGGGAGGGGGGAAAGAGGAGACAAACAGATCAAGAGGCAGAGGTGTGACAGACGGCACAGCAACAGCATGCTTACAGCTCTCCGGGAGGGTGGTGGGACCCAAAAACACCTCCCTGCGCCCGGCACGGCCTCGCAGCACCCGCCGGGCTTGGGGCAGGGTTCACCTTCGCCGGTGCAAATCATCCTCCTGGCTTTGCACCCTCCTCTGGATGATGGGGAGGGGTAGGCATCGACCTTCGGCATTGCCCCCCGGCATCGTCCCTCGGGCAGGGGGGCTGCCTGAAACAACGCCCGCAGCGAACCCAGCCCGGTTTCATTGCAGGAGCACAACGCCGGGCGAGATTCCCAGCTCAGCAGGGCTGAGCAAGAGGGTCTCCCCGAAAACCACCCCATGGGGATGCAAAGTCGGAGCCCACAGCAGCGTAAACCCAACAGCCCCACTGCCATAGCCAGCTCCCGGGGGGCAACAGCTCCCTGGCTCCTTCCCCGCTCCAGGGAGACGAATATTGGGAAACACCTCGTGTAAGGTTGCCTGGGCAATCTTAATCCGGACCCGACCTGCACAGCCATTATGCCACAGCTTCTAATTTACTCGATTACGGCCCCTGCCTTGCTTGTTGGAGTGCGGGATAAACCACGAAGGAGCCCGGGCACAGTCACAGCCTGGGATGGGGGCGGCATCCCAAAGGCTTCCCCGGGAGCTGGGGGCAGCAGCGGGATCGGTCCCCCCGCCATTTCAGAGGCAAGCCAGGATGGGGACCAGCTCCTTTGTCCGTCGAAGGGTAGGTGCAGGATTAACCCCGCGGGATTACCCGGCAGCCAGGCGGGGAGCGCTCAGGGTAGGTCAGACCTGCCGCTGATCCGAGCCAAGGAAGGATCGGCTCCTCTTTCTGCATCGCCCCGGATGCCGGGATTTAAGGCGCTGCTGCACAGCGGGACAGTCATTAAGCCTCTTCGTTAGGAGAAGCTCCCCGGTGCCCAATGGTGCCAGGACCATCTGCGGCTGAGCCCCCAACCTGGCCAGGAGCCACCAGTCCGACACCAGTCCCACACGGGGAGATGCCAACCCTGCGCCCGCGGCAGGAGCCTGTCTCCATCCCACTCAAAGGAGCCGGGCCAGCGCTGGCTTATTGCTGTCTAAAAGAGTAGTTTAATTCGGCTTTGCATAAGCTCCTTCCTAATTGACTTACAGAGAGCCAAAACATGCCATTTTAAACCAAACGCTGCCAGCTCGACAGAGACCTGACCCCGGCGCCTGTTTCCAGCCGGGGAAGCTCCTTTTGGTGCCCTGAAAGATCAGCTCTCTGGTTTTCCTAAAAATTGTAACTCCAGAGCCCGTGCACAATGCCCAAATCCTGCAACCGCCCTTGACTCACCCAGTCCCAGTGCCGGTGCCCGCTTCTGACCCGGCACCTGCAGTCACATCCTATGCGCTACCCTCAGAGGTTATTTTCCCCCATTTTGGCTACTTTCAGTTAAATCATGGCTATTCGCTTTTTATGAACGCACAACGGGAGCAAGATGCTCTGCCTAGCCTGCCTGCAACGGGGGCAGGATGGAAGAGGGCAGCACGGTGGGGAGCGAGGGCAGGGCACGCCGAGGAAAAAGCGGAAAAAGGAGGAAAATAAAACCGTCACACATGCTAAAGAGCAAAGCACAGCTCCGTGCCACCTCGGGAGCCCACGCAGAGCAAACGCCACAATTAAAAGATTAAGAGAGGTACAGGATCAAATCCTCAAAGCGGGTCAGCCTCCAGCCAGAGCTTTGCAAAACGCTCTCTCCGAGACCAGGAGCTTTACTTTTTTTCCCCTTCCAGATCTCCAAACTGCTGCTCCCTGCAGTCCCAGCTCTGGGGAAGAGAAAATGTTCTGCGAACAGCCGGAGCCCGCACTGGCACGCGTGGAAACCCGCTGCCTTTTGAAGTGAGTGGGGAGGCAGGTGGGGCCAGCGCCAGCCTGTCAGCAGGAAAAGTTGCAAGAAAATAGAAATATATATGGAAAAAGGACAAAAAAAACCCCCACAACTTGAAAAGGGAAATCAGTGTCTTGGTGGGATGCCTCTTGCAATTGAGTCATTGCTTCCACCGCAGCCCGACGATACGGTCTGCACTGCCGGTAGCACCAGGATTACCCGACATCTCCTGTGCCAAATCCTGCCACCGGCCGCTCTCCCGGGCCACAGCCCCGCAGACGGTTTCGCATACTGGTATTCTGGGGACAGGAAGGAAGGAAGGAATTTCAGCTAAAAAAAAAAAAAAAAAAAAAAGATTCGGCTTCCTCCCCTTCCCCCTCCCCGCGGCACGGCAGAAGGAAAACGCTTTGGCCCGACTGCGTCCAGCCCCGACGCTCCTCTCGCTGGAGCAGCTCCAGCCTCGCAGCGGAAAGCCAGCCATGCCGAGGATGCGCGTCTCCTGGGGACATTCCTCCGCATCCCCTCGGGAGCGGGCTGTGCGTCCACAACCCTCCCGGGAGCGGGGTGTGCGTCCCCTGGGGATGCTTGCTGCTTCTCCGCTGGGGACGGCTGCAGGGGACGGAGGGGTTGAAGCTCAAAGCCGCCCGCCGCTCCTGCTCTGCGGCCGACCCATCGCCTGCTGCACGATGACGCATCGGGGAAGCTTGTAATTATGCGTCTGCGTCTAAGTCTGCACGGCGAGGCAGATTTAAACCTTGCTAGGGTGTTGCTAGTAAATGAAAGAAAGAAAGGGGAAAAAAAATCATTTCTCCACGTTTTTGGCCGCCTGCAGACGCAGCTTGCGATGACAGCCCCCATCCCCGCGGAGATCTGGTTTCCTTCTCATCTTTTCCCACACGAGAGCGCACAACAGGTTTCCGACTCCCAGCCGGCAAAGCACGTCAGAGCCCGCCTGAAGCACGGGACGAGAGCAGCTCCGGGGCCTTTTGCCCGGCGTTGGACCAAGCGCCCACTGCCTCCATCCTCGCCGTGCTGACCCCGGTGCGTTCACGGGCTGCGACCCAGCTCCTTCTTCCTGGCAGCAGAGCCGGGACCGCCACTGCTGCCGCCAACCCCAGGGGTTCGGCCGGGATGCGGCGTGTCCCCGTGGCACGCAGGCTACGTGCGACTGCCAAGCCACCCTGCAGCTGCCGCCCGTCCGCCCGCAAATCCACGAGGCTGGAGTCATCCCGGATCCATCTGGGGTTTATGCAGCAAAGCTTTTTCCTTCTCTCTCTGCTTTTTTTTTTTTGTTGTTTTTCCCAAGGGAGAAAAGCAAAGCAAAGCCTCAGCCCTCAGGAGGCGGCTGGTAGCAAATTTCATTTTGCAAATCAGATGCAAAGTCCCGTGTACACGCCACAGCAAAACTGAATTTAAATCCCCGGATTCCTCCAGCAACTTTGTTGCAGCAGACAGGGGATTCTGCAAAAGCTTTGTTTAAATTAAGACTTTTAATTAAAGGGGGGGTGTGGAATTAACACGACGAGCACAGCAGCCCTGGTTGTTTAATGGCGCAGCAGACTCCATTCCCCACATTTCTAATTGTCTGTGTGCTGCAAATTTTTGCAATGCCAATTCCCCACGGGGAGGAACGGAGGCTGAGCACGGGGACAGCTGTGATTTTGGGCAGCCAGTCGGTTACGCAAAATTGGTTGGGTTTCGCAGCCGCGATGCCTGCCCGGCTCGCTGGGCCGGGGTCCTCCTGCACCGCTCTCCCCCGAAACAGCGCTGGCAGCTTCCACAAAGGGGCAGCCGGGGAAGGGAGACCCCAAACAACCCCGGCTCCGCTCCCGGAGGCGGCTGTGGGAGCTCCCGAGCACGATTAGACCCAAAAAGGGACAGAGACTGGAGCGTTCTGCCTGGCAGAGACCAGCAAGCGCTGGGGAAGAGCACGGAGGGGCGGCGGGAGCCAAGGCGGGAGGCGAGGAAGGGGTGAGCAAGTATTTACGTCTTAATTAGATAATGTTTGCAAAGCACTTTGCGCACGCACGCTGCTACATAACTGTTAAGTATCATGACCGCTGCCAGCAAAGTTAGGCCAGATCAGCAGCAATCCCACGCATCAGAAGCCCTTTCCTCCCACTAAATTTTGTCCTAAAACGAGTGTGCCATCCTTCCCCTCCCTGCCCACAAGAAAACCACGGCATGAGAGCATGGAGGGAGTCCGACGGGGAAAGTGGAGCCGGGATCCGAACTCCCCACCAATGAAGATGCGGTTCACACACAGCGCAGGGCCCAGCTTTTCTGGGAATGCTGCCGGAGCGTGCAGCGAGACGGGCGAGGACCGTAAGCAGCTCCAAATCACTCCCAAGCTCTCCCCGTGCCGGGCAGTGTAATCATTAACGGTGCCACTCATCTCCTGGAAAACACAGACTGGCAGATCTGGTTTGTCCAGCACTGACGGCGCTTTTGGGGTGCGAGATCTGGAGCAGTGAGCGAGATATGGAATAACCTACCCCGAGGGGATGTTTTCCCCCCGATCTTCCTCCTAAATAAAAGCCCTGCACCCCACAGCGGGGAAGATCATCCCTCCTTCCACCAGCGCAGCTCGGGAACGGCCGCTCTCGAAACCAACCTCGCCGTGGGCTCCTTCTACAATTAAAACTGTGGCAATACAAGAGGTTAGAGAGCAGCAACTAAAGCCACATCCCGGCGGCTGGGCGGCACTCACTGGTGATGCACGGCTCCTCTTGCATCTCCTAACACCAGAGGACGAAGATCTATACTGGTTTCAACTGGTCTGCATCTCATGGGAGCCTGCCTAATTGCCGCAGGGGCGGCGTGGACATCGATGTGCTGTGGGGAAGAGGGGGCAGGAGCCCCGTGCCCACCTCAAAACCATCGTTTTCTTGGTGGTGGCAGGAGGGCAGGGGCTGCTGGGGTGTTTTGCGGGGGGAATTCCTCACATTAACTCATTTTCAAGTCATTTTTGGTGCTGAAGAGCTGTGCCACCCGGCAACGAGTGACTCCGGCTCGGCCAGGGCACTTCAGGCGCCTGACCTTAAAGAGCGGAGGAGACTGCAGCTATTTAAAGAGCAGAGAGAAGTCTTAAGCCCCGTAATGACGCCCCGCAGGTCCCCGAGGCAGGGAAGTCGGGCAGCAAGGCTCAGGCGACGTGTTCCCGCTCCAACACACCGCCGGGACCTGATCCTGCCGCTTCCCTGCCTGGGATGGGAGCAAAATTCAGCAGCTCCTTAATTTCTGCTCCAGAGAGGCTGGCTGCAAACAGGCAGAGCCTTGTCGCTGGCTTCATGGCCGGCTTCTCTGGCTAATTAAGAGTTACACAGACGGAAAGTGTGGCAGGGTGGTTTTGTGCTCCACCCCGGCCCCTGCCTTGCACACACGGTCTTTCCCCCAAACCAGGAGAAAGCTGCGCAGAGGGCTCATTGGTGAAGACGGTGGAAATATGCCACCCGTCCTGCCAACGAACGCACCAAACCACCTTTTGGCGCAGCAGCGTGTGCCGATGCGCCGGGAGCCCATGTTGAGCGTCTTCAACGCCGTCTGCCAGGGATGTCTCCAGCAGACGCGGCATCACAACCACCCCCAGTGCCCTGAACCGGCTCCTTCTGGGGCACGGGGAGCAAAAAGAAAACCTTGTTTTCGGCAGAAAGCCATGCCGGCGGCACGAACGGGCGAGATCCATGTGGAATAGACGCTGTCGCATCCCTGCGGCTGAACCAGGGGTCCTGGCCCACGAGCCTGGCCGTGCCAGGGACCAGGGGAAGCTCCTCGCCCTGAGGCCGAGCGGTCACAACCCGCCTCCACCTCTCAAGTCACCCCAAAAGCAAATGTTTTTTTTCTGGGGCTTATTCCCCTCCCTGGCTCTCATCCCTCTGCCATGCCGGTCCGCGTGGACACCAACCAGGGTCCGAGCCGGCCGTCACGGAGCGAGGTGCCCGTTTCCAGCTCCCAAACGTGCGCAGACCTCCATCTTCCCACACGCAGAGCGAGGAAGACGCAGGCAGTGCTGCCCACCTGGGACCACAGCAGGGACCCGAGCAGGACCCTCACCACCCGCTTGCCCACCCCTCGTTCCCGGGGCAGAAGGCGAACCCACCCCTCTGGGGCTTAATTAGCTTTAACTGCCTGCGAGGAACTGAGCCCTGGTGAGGATAAGACACCCCATCCTCCCCAGCGGTGTGCCCCCCACCCCAAAAACCCACCTGAAGAAATTCAGGTTAAAACTGAGGCAATTCGGGGCAAAATGCTCCCGCTGTGCCCGGGGAAAGGCATCGAACAGCGCAGGAGGAACCCGGGGGTCCCCCCGTTTCCCAATTCAGCCACGGTCAGGCGTGGGATGGTTTTGGGTGGGTTTTTGACGGGGGGGGACACACACCATAAGCCTGGTCTGAGCATCGCGGCGGGATGGGACCATCCCGGGGCGACGGAGGGACGGGGTGGGGGGCCCACGGCGGGCTGAGACCCCCGCCAGAGCCGGAGAGGCCGCAGCCTGCCCTGCCCGCCCTCCTCAAAACGCAGAGTTTCGCCCCAAAACGCTGCCGGTTCAGAGGGTGGGGTCTCCGCGCCGCCCCGGGCCCCGCTACCCCGGCTGACAGCCGCCCAGAGGCCGCGGTGAGCCGCGGGCCCCCCGCCCCGACCCCCACCTACCTGTCGAGGGCCTGCGGAGGCCGCACGCTCATGGTGCCTCGCCCGCGGCCCCGCGGCGCTCAGGGCGCGGGCAGCCGCCGCCCCGCTCCGGCCGCCACCATCCCCGGCGCCCGGCGGCGGCCTCGGCGGCGGCGGGGCCCGACCCCCGGCTCCGGCGTTGAGCCCGGCCCGGCTCGGTGCGGCGGCGGCGGCGGCGCGGCGGCCCCCGACCCGCCCGGCGGCGCTGGGGGCCGGGCCGAGGGAGAGGCCTACGCCCGCTCCCAATCCCCGGGCTCGCCCGGCCCCCGCCGCCGCCGCCGAGGGGGCAGCGCCGGCGGGGGCCGTGCGGGGGAGGAGGGCGGTGGAGGGAGCAGGGGGGGAGAGGCGACACGCAAGGACGCCCGGCCCGGGGGACACACGGCACCCACGGGGACAGCGTGGATGGGGGGGACCCACGGGGAGACGCAGCTGTGGGGGGGACCCACGGGGAGATGCAGGTTTGGGGGTCCCATAGGGAACAACGTGGATGGGGGGACCCACGGGGAGATGCAGCTGTGGAGGACTCAGAGGGAACAGCGTGGATGGGGGGGACCCACGGGGAGATGTAGCTGTTGGGGGGACCCACAGGGAGATGCAGGTTTGGGGGACCCACAGGGAACAGTGTAGATGGGGGGGACCCACGGGGAACAGCATGGATGGAGGGCACCCATGGGGGGACACTGCTGTGGGGGGGACCCACAGGGAACAGTGTGGATGGGGGGCACCCATGGGGAGATGCAGCTGTGGGGGGGACCCCCAGAGAGATGCCGGTTTGGGGGATGCATAGGGAACAGTGTAGATGGGGGGGACCCACAGAGATTTGGATTTTGCAGATTTGGGGGTCCCATAGGGAACAACATGGATGGGGGGACCCACGGGGAGATGTAGCTGGGGGGGACCCATGGGGAGATGCAGCTGTGGGGGACCCACAGGGAACAGCGTGGCTGGGGGGGACCCACAGGGACAGTGTGGGTGTGGGGGACCCATAGGGAGTCGCAGCTGTGGGGCACCTACAGGGAGGTGCAGTTGTGGGGGACCCATGGGGACAGTGTGGATGGGGGGGACCCACGGGGACAGCGCCTCAGTATTGGGGGCCCATAGACACAGCCCTTTGCCACCCTTTGAGCCCCCACGGGTGCCCTATGCCACGAGGGGAGGACAGAGAGCGAGGCGCTTTCCCCCGCCTCCTGCCCCTGCAGATTTCCCGGCACGGAAAACATGGAAAAGTGAAAATGAAAATGAGCCGTTTTCCGGGAATCTTTGGGAGTGAGCAGCGGCCGCCCGGCTCATCCCCCTGCACCCCAAATCCTGCACCCACTCCCAGCCTCCCACTGCCCCCCGGCACCAAATCAACTTTTTGGGGAGCCATCCTGTCCTGCCAGCATCCCCCCACACCGCCGGCCCCCGAAATCCCATTTGCATGCCCCCGGGGGGGCTTGGGGTCATGGAGGTGGCCTCCCCTCCGTGGTGACGGTGGCTTTGGGGTGCCACCAGATTTGGGGTGCCACCAGGGCAAGAATAGTCAGCCCCCTCTCTGCAAACTGGTTTATTGGGGGGGGGCTGGTTCCTGCCCTTCGTACAGGCAGGGCGAGACTGGCAGCTACCTGCAGGCATGGACACCGTGGCTGGGGGGGGGAGAGGGCTGAGCCTGGGGGCCGCAGGGGCCCCCCAGACCCCATGTGGGGCTCAGCCGGACCCCGGGGGCTGCGCTGGGCATGTTGGCCACATCCCGGGGTGCTGCACGGTTGGGATGGGGGGACAAGGGGGTGTCATGGATGCCCCCCCCCCGAGGCACAGCCCACCCTAGCTGGGGGGCCGAGGGGGTGCGAAGCTGCTGGCCAGGAGCACCCCAATTTTGTCTGTCCCCCTGCCCTTGAGCCCCAGCTTCACCCCGGGGCAGCTCTGCGCAGTGGCGGCACCACGCCGGCCTTCCTCCTCAGCCTCCTCCTCCTCCTCGTCTTCCTCCCCCAGCTGGGATGATGGGGGCTGCGGCACCAGCCCCCCAGCCACGAGTGGGAGCCCAGGGAAGGCTCTGGGTGGGAAGCCGGGGTGCAGGACCACCGCTGTGGGGAGCCCCGCGTGGCTGGGGACCCCCGGCTGGGGAGTCAGCGGCGAGGGGCAGCTGGGGGGGGCCAGGACGTGGCTGGGGAAGGTGGCCCAGGTGGGTGCTGGGGGGCCCAGGGCCAGCAGCGGTGGGGGGAAGGCAGACGGGTGGGCGAGCTCCCCCGGGACCCCCAGACGGCAGCAGGAGCCTCCCAGGCTTGTGGGGGATGCGGAGCTGAGTCCTGTGGGCAGCAAGAGACGGGGAGTACCGTGAGCGCGGTCAGCGGCGGCACCGTCCAGCACGGCCGAGCCGGGGTCACGCCGCGGGGTGCGGGCAGCACTCTGGGGTGCTCTGGCCTGTCCCCTCTCCCTTGGCCTCAGCACCCCCAGGGTGGGTGCCCCATCCTCTCTCCCAGCCACAGCCACTGGGTGCTGCTGTGGGATCGGCAACGGCGGCGTCCCTGCCTGCCTGCCTGCACTGGGGCTGCAGGCAGGGCCCTCCTGCCTGCACCAAGGGCCCCGAGCCTCACCATACCCTGCACCCACAAAAGCCGCAGAACCCGCTGCTCTCCACCGCCCTGCAGCCCCTTCCCTGCCTGTAGGCAGCGAGCCCTGCCTGTCCCTGATGCATCTCCTGCCTGCACAGGCAGCAACCTACTGGGTGCTGGCGCTTGTGTGAACTTACGGGTCCCGGCGGCGGCCGCCCTCTTCTCCAGCGTGCTGGGATGTCGGCAGTGCCAGAGTCCCCGGTGCCAGGCCAGCGGCTCTGCCAGCACCCGCTGGCTCAGCAGCAGGCTGGGCACCAACTGGGGGGGACGAAAGGGGACGTGGCAGCACCGGGAAGGGCAGCCTGTCCCCAGGGACGTCCCCAGCCAGGCTGGGTCCCCGGGACCCCCTACCTGGCTGGGCACGGCGGCGGGGCGGCACGGGCCGCCGGCGCCCGGCACTGAGGACGGGCAGCGGACGTCCCACGGCGGGCAGCTGAGGAAGATGAGTTTGCTGAAGTTGAACTTGTAGGTGAAGCGTTTGCCCTTGGTCTTGTGCAGGATGCGCTTGTTGTAGTAGTACCTGAGGGGGAGGCTGGGGCGTTAACGGACGGACGGACGGACGCCCCCGCCGAGGCCTGGGGACCGGGTGAGCCCCGGGGATGGCGGATGCCCCCCCCCCATGCCCCCCGGCCCCTGCGGCACCTGAGCGCCCGGCTCAGCTTGTCGTAGTTCATCTGGGGTTTGCGTTTCCTCCGACCCCACAGCCGGGCCACTTCCTCGGGGTCCTTGATGACGAACTCCCCGTACTCGCCCTGCTGCCAGGCGATGACATGGCGAAACTCCTCCTTCTGCAGCAGCTCCAGGATGAAATGCCATAACTGGGTCTGCCGGGAGCCGGGGCTGGACTCGGCTTTGCACGCCCAGGCAGGGAAGGCCAGCCCTGCGGAGCGAGCGGGGCAGGATTAGGGCTCTCGGGGGGCCGGGGGATGTCACCCCCAGGTCACCGCTCCCCGCCGAGGTGGCTGCATTTTAGCTCCGGGGAGGATGGTGGTGAGATCCGTGCCCCATCCCGGCACGGCTGTGGGTCTGCAGAGAGGGACAGACCCCGGCTGCAGGCAGGGAGGGAAGCGGGGGGCTCGGGGTGGGCCCGTCACCCCTTCCCTCCCCAGGGCTTTGTCCCACTCGCTGGGTGCTCACCTGGGAGCCAGCAGGAGCCGGGCAGGACAGGCAGCCCCTGGGACAGGCAGGCACACTGCATCCGCTGGCCTGCAGGCAGGAAGCAGAGGAGCTCTGCGGTGAGCACCCAGCACCGGGGGGATGCACCCAGCACTGGGGAATGCACCCAGCAGCGGGGATACACCCAGCACTGGGGGATGCACCCAGCACCAGGGGGATGCACCCAGCACTGGGGGGATTCATCCAGCACTGGGGGGATGCACCCTGCACTGGGGGATGCACCCAGCACCGGCGGGATGCACCCAGCACTGGGGGGATGCACCCAGCACTGGGGGATGCACCCAGCACTGGGGGGATTCATCCAGCACCGGAGGGATGCACCCTGCACTGGGGGATGCACCCAGCACTGGGGGGATTCATCCAGCACCGGGGGGATGCACCCTGCACTGGGGGATGCACCCAGCACTGGGGGGATTCATCCAGCACCGGGGGGATGCACCCAGCACTGGGGGATGCACCCAGCACTGGGGGGATTCATCCAGCACCGGCGGGATGCACCCAGCACCAGGGGGATGCACCCAGCACCGGTGGGATGCACCCAGCACTGGGGGATGCACCCAGCACCGGTGGGATGCACCCAGCACTGGGGGATGCACCCAGCACTGGGGGGTGCACCCAGCACCAGAGGATGATGCTGGTGGTCCGTGACCTCCCCGGCATGGCCGGGACAGGCCGTGCCGCTGCAACGGTCGTGTCCTCACACGCAGGGGCTTTGGCATCACCAAAAAACCGAACACCGCCATCCCCGTGGTGTCCTGGCGTGGGGGGACCCCGCTTCCCCCACCCCACTCACCTGCGGCCCCCCCCGGGGGGGGATCTTCCCGAGCGGGAGCTGCTGGGCAGGAGAAACCCTCTGAGGGTCTTCGGGAGCATCGCCTGGGTATATAAAGGGAGGGGGTGGGCTAAGTGTAAATCTGCTCACCCCCCCGGCAGGGAGGAGAGGGAGCGAGAAACGCCGGGAAGGAGAAGGGGGAGCGGAGGGTTGGGGTGCAGGGGGGAGATTTGGGGGTCCCTGCCCAGCTGCTCCCACAAACCCCGGCTCTTTCGTGCCCCTTTTGGCTGCAGGTGCCTGGAGGTGGGTGCCCCCCGCGCCCCCCTGCTTTCATCTGAGTGTCATTGCAGGTTCAGCCAAAAAAAACAGGGAAAAAAAGGGGTGGGGGCGACGGGACGGCGTGACCGCAGCTTCGTCCCCCCCAGCTCCCTCCTCTCCCTCACCGGAGCGGCCGTGGCGCTTCCCCGGCCCCGTGTCCCAGCCGGGTAAATACAAATGGGGCAATTTGGGATATTTGGTTTGGAGCAGGAGCGCAAACAGGGCGCCCAGAGCAGCAGATCCAAAGGGCAGGAGGCTGCGGACCACCCCTAGGGCGGGGGCGGCGATGGAAAAGCTTCGTGCCCCTTTTTTTCCTCTCCTCCTTCATTCTCCACCTCTCGTTAGCGAGGGTCTCGACGCCTCTTTCAAGTCCCAGGTGCAGGGTGGGGGTCTGGGGTCCCCGTGAGCCCCGCGGGGGCTGTTGAGCCCCGGGAGTGTTTTCCTGGGGTGCTGGATGGGGGTCCCACCTGAATTAGGGGGAGAGGAGCCAAGTGGGGACCGCAGATATGGGGAGAGGGGGGCTCCAAATTGGGGGCAGGGGGTCCCCGGGGCCCTGCTCCGGGGGTGGGCAGGGAGTCAGGATGCCAGGGTCACCCCAGGACGGGGGGGGGACGACAGCGGGGGGGGTGCAGGGGAGGGTTTGGAGCTGCTCCCGCAGGGCTGGCTGTCCGGGCTGGGATTTGGCTGGGTTCCTGTTCCTTTATCTCTCCCAAATCCTGCTCCAATCTCCTTAGCCGCGCCCCCCCCAGCCCTGGGGGAGGCATCGCCCCCCGGGCAGGCAGAGGTGAAGGGCCTGTTTGTTTAAAAGCATTTAATGCTATTAAAACAAGCGGCTTAGGGAGGGTCAGAACAGCCAGGAGCCGGGGGGGGGGGACACCCCAATGGGGCTGGGGGGGGCAGATCCCGCGGCTTATCCCAGGTACGGGGCAGGGGAGAGGGGTTGCCGCAGGGGGGTGGGGATGGAGCATCGCTGTAGCCACCCTCGGTGGCATGTTACCCCCTCCTTTCCCGGGGTGGGACCCCCCTCCAGTGTCACAGGGTCTGACCCCCACCCCGACGGGGAGCCCCATCCCGGGCTCGGAGCATCCTCCGACGCGGATGGTGGTTTCCCCTTTCCCTCCCTGGCCCCGCTCATTCCCATCCTTCCGTCTCCTGGGACCGTGGGATTTAAAAGGTTTCAAAGAGAAACCCTAACCGGGCTGGGGGGAGGATGACAAGGGGATGAAGGTCACACTGGAAAGTCACAGCCCTGGAAACATCCAGGCGAGGGGCTGACGGGGGTCTCCAGGCATGCTGCGTCCTGGGACGGTGCCATCCTGTGTCCCCCGTTTGGTCCCCTCCTGTATCCCAGGGCTGGATACATCCATCCAGGGCTGGATACGGCCATCCTGGGCTGGATACATCCATCCCGGGGCTGGATACAGCCATCCTGGGCTGGATACATCCATCCTGGGGCTGAATACAGCCATCCTGGGCTGAATACGGCCATCCCGGGGCTGGATACGGCCATCCTGGGCTGGATACATCCATCCTGGGCTGAATACGGCCATCCCGGGGCTGGATACGGCCATCCTGGGCTGGATACATCCATCCTGGGCTGGATACGGCCATCCTGGGCTGGATATGTTCGTCCCGGGGCCGGCCGTGCTGGGCACTGGGGAAGAGGGGGCCAGTGGATCCAGCACCCAACAGCGGAGCTCTTACGGCTGCCGCAAGGAGCGGGGCTGGGATTTGGGCTGGGATATCGCCGGCTTCATCCCCCGAGCCCAGCCCTAATCCTCAAAGCTCTCTGGGGTTTTCCCTTGCTGCCTAAATCCTCTTTGGAGCCAGCAGCAAGCGGGGGCTGGCGCAGGGGCACCAACCCGAGCAAACAGGGTGAAACCCCACCCTTGATTTGGTGAAATTGGTGCAAATGGAAAATGAGACCCGTTCCCTGCCCGTGCCAAACCCTGCCTGCACCAAACCCTGCCCGCACCAAACCCTGCCCGCACCAAACCCTGCCCGCGCCAAACCCTGCCCGCACCAAACCCTGCCCGCGCCAAACCCTGCCCGCACCAAACCCTGCCCGCACCAAACCCTGCCCGTAGCCCAAGGTGGAGGCACCGAGCAGCCTTGGGAGCACGAGGCTGGCGCGGTGACCCTGAGCATCCGCGCAGGGACATCCCCAGTGCCGTCGCGGCTGGCATCCGACCCGCGCCGGGAGCGAGAGGGGCTCCGCGGGATGCCGGGACCCCCGGGTCCCTGCGAGGGAAGGGCTCGTGGTGCCTCTCCCCAAGCATCCGTGCCGGATCGCCCAGGGGTCTCCTACCTCCCCCCAGCTCCCGGCGTCCGTCTCGCCCGCGCGCTCCCCGCTTCTGGCACGCGCGGCCCGACGCATTTCACCGCCTTCGGGTCACGTAAAATGAAAACGCAGTCCTGCTGCGCTCGCTCCCGGGAGGGCGGCTGCGGCTGCGCAGCCGATGGCCTCAACCCCCAGCAGCCGCGGGCTGCCTACCGCTGCCATCGCCATCCTCCTCCTCCTCTTCCTCGCACCCGGTCCCTGCGGGTGATGGGGATGCAGCTCCATCAGTCCCTCCTGCGGGAGAGCGGCCGGGGACACCGGTGGGGACAGCCAGGAAAGGCGCCGAGCGCTGCGGCTGGCAGCGCCAGCAGGCTCCCGCCGGAGAAGTGGGGATCCGGCAGGGGTGTTTTGGCCAGGGTGGGGTTTCACCAGCCCTGGAAAACTCTCCTGGAGCCACACACAAAGCCCAGGAGCACCAAAAGCGCTGGCAGCCCATCCCTGCCTGCGCTGCCCGTCCCTGCCTGCGCTGCCCGTCCCTGCCTGAGCTGCCAGCCAAGGGACCACGGGCACCGCGTGAGCTCCAGCCCGGTTTTCCCCATCCCTGTGAACCAGGAGGAGCGGGTGACGCCGGGAAGCCGGAACGGTGACGGGACCCTCCCCAGTTTATCCCCGCCAGTGGCGCAGGGTCACAGCCGAGCCGAGGGGATTCAGCGGCTCCGGTGTGCACCGAGCCGCTGCTTCCCAGGGCCGGAGATGCGCCATGGCCCTGGGCTCGGCTTCATCCTTCAGCAGCACCCTCGGCCGCAGGAAAAAGCCGGGAGCCGAAGGGGAAGGCTGGGCGAGGAGGGGTTGGGGCGCAGATGCATCCGCCGCAGGGACAAGCCCCGCTCGGCTCAGCCGTCCTGGGAAGGGGACGGTGGGGCGCAGCATCCCTCCCGGCTCTGCCTGCTGCCGGGGAATTCGATCCCGGAGCTGTTTGCCGGTTAAATCAAGCGAGGCTAACGCGATGGAAAGCGATCCAGGCCGGGGGCCGGGGGCGACCGATGGACGGTGCGGGAGAGCACGGGGTGTGGGAGAGCACGGGGCGTGCGAGACGGGCACGGGGGACGGCTGCAGAGGGTCCCGGGTGGGTGCTTCTCCCCTCGGGGGTCACAGCGATGCTGCAAAATGGAGCGGTCCAGGTCCGAAGCGCCCGGGCATCAGGGCTGGAGTGAAAATCTCCCAGCTCTCCGTGCCGCAGCCGTCTCCAGACCCTGCACAGCTTGGCCGGTGCCGTCCCCCCAGCCGGCTCCCACTGGGACGCAAGCCCGCGGCACGCCGCGGCGAGCCCCGCGTGGCCGCGCTCCCCGGGACGTGCCCGCCGCGGGCAGCAGCACGGTGCCCACGGCACCTCCCCGGCGCTCGGGCTGGGCTTCACCCGCTCCCAGCCGGCACAGCTCCGCCGGCGGCGTTCCTGCCCGCGGGCCTGAGCCCAGCCGGAGCCAGCCAGACGCGCCCTGGCAGCGCGGAGGCCGGGTGGAGCCGGCGAACGTTTCTTGCCGATCCAGGAGCTCGCTGCGAATCCCGCAGGGCGTAGCCGGCTCGCGGCTGCCCACCCATTGCGACACCGTCAGCCGCGGCGGCGCGGTGCCAGGGCCCCGGGCGCCGAGCGCTTTGCCTACCAAAGCGCCGGGCGGGTTCCCGCTCCTTTGCTTTCTCTCCTCGTAATTGGGAGGAAGGGCCCGGGCGGCTCGCTATCTGTTCAGACTTGAACGTCTGGAGCGCGTCGGGAGCGAGCGGGATGGGGAGGCTGCAGTGCCGGTGCCGAACCCCGACCCACCGTGTCCTGGCACCAAGGGCAACCCGTGCCCAGCTTCCCTCAGCCCGTCGCACCGGCACGGAGCCGGGGGATGCTCCCGGTCCGGCCCCGGCAGCTCGTTGCGGATAACCCAACCGTCGGCAGCCCACCGACACGTCCCCATCTCCCCCCGGGACGGAGCCGCAAAGCACGAGCCGGGATCAATAAGTCATTTCTCACGGGTTAATCGCTCCCCGCACCGGGAGACCTCGCAAATTAAAATAATAATAAGGTGAAGGCGGGTGGGAAAAGCTCCCGATTGGGAGCCGGGAGCCGGGGGCCGGCCATGGACGTCGGCGGCTGAGCCGAGGGGTCAGGGCGGAGGGAAGCGGCCAAACCTGGGGAACGAGGCAGGGAAATAAAAGAAAAAGGGAGAAGCAGGATGAAAAGGGAAGGCGGAAGGAGGGGACGAGCAGAGGGGGCTCATCCGAGACGAGGCTGAGGGACGGGGCGAGAGGGGGAGATGAAGAGCGAGAGGCCGCGGCGCCGACCGATAGCAACCGCGCCGCCGGGCTCCCGCTAATAAACCCTTTCGCTCACGTTTTTGCGCGCCGCCGCCCGCTCCAGCGCCCGCTCCCCCCGGCACAGCCTCCCCCAAGACCGCGGCCGCCTCCAGGCCCCTTTTCGGCTGCAGCCGACCTCGTGCAAAGCCCACGTGCCGGGCAGGATCAGGCCCCGGGGCTTCGCAGAGCTGGGACGACGAGGCTCATCCCCGCTCCCGGCCGGGCGGGAGCAGCTCGCCGTGCCTCCCAGAGGTGCCTTTCGGGTGCCAAGGGAGGATTAACAGCACCCCAGGCAGGAATGGGGCTGGAGGTGGTTTAATTGCCATTAAGAGGAGGCTGGGACTGGATGAAAGAGCTTTGGGGTTTTATTGCACCTGTGGATTCGGGTGCTTCCAGCAGCAGAAGGCTCCCGCTCTCCTCCGACCCCCGGAGCAGAGACCCCCGGGATAAATTTGGGGGTGTGCGGGGTTTGGGGGGGGGGAGATGCCAAAAAAAAAGGCCCGGGGGACTTGCGAACGTGGGGTGGAGAAGGCGTGGGGAAATCCCCAGTGGGTCTGCAGCTCGCTGCCCTCGGCGGGGGGACCTCCCACGCGCCCAGCTGCACCGGAGCATCCCCCCACCCCGCCGAGCCGGGCATCCCTCCCCAAAAAAAGCTTTGGAAAGTCCCAGAGAGATGTTTTCCGCCCCCCCCACGCCGCGTTCTCCAGCCTGCCGCGACCCCGGGCTCCCCTGCACGATGCTCCGGCTTCGGGGAGACGCTCGGCCACGGCGTGATGCCGCGGGGCTCGCTCGGCGCTGCCCGTTCCCGTTTCGCCTTCGCCGCCCGCAAAGCGAGAGCGCGGGGACACGGCAGATCCCAGGGCGATGGGGAGCGAGTCGGGGACAGGGGACCCCCACCCTGCCCCGCCCCAGACCCCGCCGGGGCTCGGGTGCCTCCGAGGGAGAAGGGAAAACCCCCCGGGGCTGTTTCTTAAACCTGTTTTTCCTTTCCCAGGGCTCCGACGGACGCCCTGCGGGGCTGCAGCCGCGGCCGTGCCAGCGCCCCGGACGCGAGGGCGGCAGCGGGGACGCCGCGAGGACACGGGGCAGCGGAGCAGAGCGTGGGTCACCTCGCCCCAAACCTGTTTCGGGATGGAGCAGGCGAAACGGGGCCGGGGGTGCGAGGAGAGGGGCAGGAATGAGCCACCAGCTCCCCCCGGGGGGGGCCGAACTCTGCTCCCATTAGGTCGCGGCGGATGCCAGCGGCTTGGCGTAACCACGGGGGAATTCGCTTGGGAGACACGAGGCCGGATGCCGGGAGGAACGGACGAAGGCGCGCGACCCCCGGCGCGGTTTTTCGGCCCCCCGGGGGAGCTGGGGGGGGGGTCGGCCGGGAGCGAGAGCAAGAGATAAAGCAATTACCTGATGGGTGAGGGCGAAATGGAGGCACGGCCCGGATCAGTACCGGCAGCCCCCCGCCCCCAGGAGCAAGGGGGAAAAGGGGGGGGAAGGAGGGGAGGGAGAGGAAGAGGAGGCACAGAGGAAGATGCAGCCCAGGGCTCAGCCCTGGGGCTGGGACGGGGAGTCCCGAATCACAGGCTGCCCTCCCCCAAAAAAACCCTCCGCCCCAGGAATGGAAGGAGGAGCGGCGGGGGGGGGGGCTTTCCCGGCCCCCGCATCGCTCCGAGGCTTTGAACTTGGCTCTCGGCCGTGCCGGGGTTTGGGAAGGGAGGGAGCTCCTGGCCGGGACCGCGGCACGGGCTCTTCATCAGCTTTGCCGTCGGCTGCCGGCACGAGCTGCCGGGGCCGCTGCGGAAAATTCCCGCTTGGATGTTGCTGGAAATTTCTAAAGATTAAGTTTTGGTTTTCCAGCTCGGGCTCAAATATCCCTTCGTTTTCCCTGGAAAGCAGACAGCGTTCCGCTCCAGAGGAATCCTCAGCGGGGCTGGAAGGGGCTCGTCTTCATCACGAGATTGGAAAAGCATTTGCAGTTTTCCCTTTTAATCAAGAAGCTGGAAAAGCGTCCGCGAAAATGCGGTTTTTCCCCTCATTTTCCTGGCCGCTCTCTCCCCGGGAGGGGCCTGATCCTGTGCACGGGCCAGCAGCAGCCCCGGGCCGGGGACGACTCCTCCGGCTCCTCGTTGTGCAATGGGATTTTTATTTTTTTCTGCAAACTTCCAAAAAGGACCTGTTTTTCCCCAAAACGTCTCAAATCCCCCCCAAGATTGGCCTGGGAGCGCCACGCCAAAGCCAGCGCGCTCGGCCACCGGCAACAGCAAAAACAGCGTCTTGAATTCCCACCTAATTGGTAAATTAAAAAAATCCAGGAGGATTAGCCGGCTGTCGGGACCCTGGAGTGTGTGTCCTTGGAATTAATGGGTGTTTAATTAAATATACTTCTTATTAGATTAATTGTGGGGCCAAGGAAGGGAGCGGAAAGCTCTGGCCGGGCAGCTCCGTCCCTCCAAGAGCGTGGCATGAACAGGAGGGTGCTGGGGGTCGAGCTGCCCCGTGCCCGGTGTCGCTGCCCCAGCTCTCCTTTGCAAGATAAATAATAATAATAATAATAATAATAATGGGAATAAGAAAGGCCCGGAAAGGTGTAAGCACAGGGCTGAGAGCCAGGAGCTCCATCCCCTAATCCTCTCCTGACACAGATCCATTTCTGTGCTCAGAAAAGAAAAAAAAAGGAAATAAAAGAAGCCCCGAGCTGCCATCCCCCACGCCAGCACGTCCCCGGCCGCGCCGTCCCAGCCCCTTTCCCCGCTGCAGAAATCCTATAAAAAAGGCACCGTTGGCAGCGGGCCTGGCCACGCGGGAAAGCCGCGCTGATCTCAGGGTGGGGATTTAAGCCACCATTTTTAGTTGAATTTAGTCTAAACCCGACTTTACAAGAGCGCAGCTGGGGCCGTCCCAGCCCAGGGCTTCCCAAAGCCGCACCCACCGCCAAAGCCGCGTCTGTCCATCCGTCCTCATCAGGGCCGGGGGTCTCCTCGTGGAGCTGCCCCCGGGATCATCGGAGGCTTTGCCGGCGCCACCGGAGGCTTTCCCGGTGGCAGCGCTGCTCTTCCCCCGGGACGGGACAGCGGTTACCTTGGGCTCGGACGCTGCGAGGGGCGCGGCGGCGGCAGGGCAGGGGATGCTGCTCTCCAAAAATCGAGCCAAGAACATCTTGATCCGCAGCGGACCCGGAGCCTCGGCTCTAGGGAAGACTCGGAGAGACGCCGGTCAAGCGGCACCACCCGCGCCCCAGAGCAAACCCCCCCCCCCAAGAACCCAGCTACCAGCAGAAATGCTTATTTAAAAGGTTTATTTAACTTTTTAATTTGAGGTAAAATACTTTTTTTTTTTCTTTCAACTTCCATAACAAAATACAGAGCTATCAGATACCCCTGGAAAAAAATATGTATATTATACATATATTTCTATAACATTACATCATATATATATAATATATATATGCAAACTTTTTTTTTTTGAAGACTTTATAGAAAGTGGAACGTCTAAAGGCACTGCACAATGGAGTATTTAAAGACTACTTTACATTGTTATGTACATATACACACACGTTCAATCCTGCTCTCCGTGGACAGACAGCTCAAGCTAACCACGTCCCCGCCGTACGTGTATGCATCCATCCTAATCCCTGCTGAATCAATTCTAGTAAAGTCAAAGAACATGCGTCAGGAAAAGTGATTTTTGTTTTTTTCTTAAAAAAAAAAAAAAAACAACAAAAAAGCCCCACAACTTTCTATCGGTAAATACTTTCTCCTTAAAAGCACTCTAAAAAAAAAAAAAAAAAATCGAATTTTTTAAACAATCTGATTACGATTATTTCAAACCAAAAGAAGAAATTAAATTTTTTTTAAACCCACCAGGATCCGTAAGACAAAAAGAGAAAAAAAAAAGTTACTTTAAAAACAAAAACATAATTATGGAATAAATAAAAAACAAGGGACAACCGAGCAAGGGGTGGAACCTCCCGCAGGCGACGAGGGCGACGCGATGGGCCGCCGAGGTTAATGCTTCTGGAGAGGGTCTCTTCCTCCTCCTCATCCTCCCCTGGATTTGGGGAAGGGACGGGCACGCTGGCCCCAGCCCGGGGCTCGTTTCGGCTCCGCAGTTCGTTAAGTTCTGCCAGGCTGGCTCGCCGCCGTGGGGAGACGCGTGGCTGATCCTCCCTGCCCCGTCTGCGTCGTGGGGTTTTTCCCCCCCCCCCCCAACTCTCAGCTTACTGCTGGTTGTCCGATTAAAGTCTCTTTCCTACAGATTCTCTATGACTAAACAAAGCAAAAATGGTTTAAACATTAACATGCTCTTGATTAATTAATACAGGTGGACGTTGAGATTTCAACCATTTAAACTTTACAAGTTTAAATATTTTGGCACATCGGAATATAATTTTTTTTTTTTTTACTTTTTTTTTTCCATTTTATTATTTAAAATGTATTTATAAGCGCCCTCCTCCGAGGCTGCTGCTAGGCAATGTGAAGTCTGGTCGGGAGGAGCCCCCGCCTTGCACTGAGGTGACCCCCTGAGCCGGCGGGGACGTGGGTGACGCCGCCGGCGGGGGGGCTGGCTGCCCGCCCCCCCTTCTCCGAAGCGGAGCCCATCACCCGCCGCCGGTCACTGGTCCGTTGTCCTGAGAACCTGAGTCCTTTATCCCTGAACGCGGAGCTCCCGGTTTGCAGTGCAATGGCTATGAAGACAACACCCCCTCCCTCCCCAGCCCCCAAGACCGATTACAAACTTTTAAAGCCAAACAACAGTTCAACTTTTTTTGGGGTGGGTTGTTTCTTTGTTTTTTTTTTTTGTTTTTTTTTTTTTGTGGGTTTTTTGCCTCAAATGAAGGGCCCGAACGGGAGCGGCGCCCGCGGGCGCCGGCACTTGGGCGCGAGGGGGGTGACGATATGCATTACTGATGGGAAAGGCCTCGTGTTTCTAATTCCTGAGTTCACGCCGACGCCCGTCTCCGGGGCCGGGGGTCCGGAGTTGAGGGGCTCCTTCCCCCTTTCCTCCCGCGCTCGGTGCTGGGTGTCCGGAGCCCGGCCGGGGCATCTGAGCTCGCCCAGGTCAGCGGATCACGGCTCCCGCATCCCCCGGGACCGCTCCCGGGTACCACGTACGGCATCTCCTATCGGCGGGGCCCCACCAGCCCCCTGAACCTGCCTAATAGCGTTTGCAAATCATCTTGTGCTCACACACGCTCCCTCCTACAACAGTCACCGAGTCCTCGGCTGGAGAAATCTGCCCGCGCACGCCTCTCGCCTACGACCGCGTGAATAAGCGGCCGCTCGCTGGATACAGCTCTATCCCCGTGGAGATCGGCTGTTTCCAAGCTCCTTTCAAGGAATCGTTAGGGATTTGTCCCAGCGCAGCGGGAGACAAGCGCGTTCCTCGGTGTAATCCGGAGCCTAAGTTAATCAGCCTAACGAGAAACGCAGCTGCATAGGGAAATAGCAGATTTATAGCAAAAATACAGCGAGATTTACACCGCGAACCCTGACTCGACCCAGCCTGCGGAGACGGAGCCCGGCGGGCACGGCCGCCCCTCCGCCGTCCTTCGCTCCCGCAACCACCGCGCTTCTCCATCGCTTCTCCGTCATCAGGCAAAATCCGAAACCTCCGCGAAACCCAACCTCGGGCGAACGCATCCGGCTCTCACACAGGCTGCTTCTGTCAATAGACCCTGCTCGCATAAAGTGTACACGTAGTTAAGGCATGAGTCAAAGTGATAGGGGAACCAAACAAAGGAAATAAGATTTAACAAAGCTCCTGTCATTCCTTCTCTATGAACTCACCACAATCATTTCAGTGTTAATCTTCCAATCACTCCCAGCTCCACCCATACAATTAGAGGGGAAAAAAAAAAAAAACCTAGGGTACATTTTAATGCGTATATTTAAAGGCATTAGGTTATTTTTTTTTCCCGCCCCACTCCCTTCCCTGAAAGATTTTTTTTTTTTGTTTTTTGTTTTTAATATTTTGCTCATGGCTTCTGCAGTATTTCAGAAAGGCGACTAGGATGACTAACATATCCTGAAGCGCTACCGAGATCCGCTCGCCGGGAACGCGGCTCCCTCTCCAGCAGCGTCCCACCTTGCTGGCGCGCCGGCGACTTTCCAAGTTGCGTCTTTCTGCAACCTTCCCCGCTCCACGGACAGTGCAATATTCCCTCGCTCCGTCCCCCAGCCCCCCAAAATACAGACGGCTTCCGAGGCTGACGCACGGCACGTCTCGAACGGGCAGGAAATCCTCTCCCACCATCGCACCAGGCTCCATATATATATAAAAGAAGAAAAGGGGAACTAGATGAATTCGGAGATTCCTGCTTCTATAAATACTAGAGCGTATATAAAATGGACCGTGTCTGGAGTTCCTCCGTCCCGGTGGAGGCCTCAACCCCGCTGGAGTTCGTGCAAGGTCTGAAGCTCGCGCACAAGGGCGGCCGGCTTCCCTCGCCTCTCCTAATCGGAGCAAGACAACCGCGTCTCACCTGCAATTCAACAACGAAAACAAAGAACACAAAACCCCTAGTTTCTAGAATTACCAAACCAGGCTAGCCCCAGCCCCCCGCCCGCCCCCCACGCTCTGCAACCTTGCTACATAAATACACAGATGTTTTCAGCACAGACGGACTGCGAGGCTCCCCCGGGCTTAGGTGTCGGAGGCAGCCGTGGCCGTCACGGCCTTGGGACCCGCCGTGAGGTGCGGGCTGCCCAGCGCCCCGTTCCAGTGGACTCGGCCGTTCTGGCGCTCCTCGGGGACATCTGCCTGTCGGTCACCGTTCCAGCGGCGCTTCAGACGCAGCTTCGGAGGCATCAGGGCATCCTCCCTCTTCTCTTGCGCTCCCGAGTCTCCGGCAGGCTCTCGGGATGACTTCTCCCCGCTGCTCTCTCCTTGCTCCTGGGATTCTTCGGCTGAGAAGCCGGCCTGGCTGGGTGCCGGTGGGGCTGGGTGCCATGATGGGGCAGCTGGTCTGGCAAACACAGGCCCTTTCTCCTCTTCCAGGCTGGCTGCCACGCCAGAGCCTTCCTCTCTCTCACTTTTGTCTTTTCCTTTCGCTGGCAGCTCTTCGGACTCTGCCTCCTTCTCCATCGCGGGCTCGACCTTGACCCTGGGAGGAGGAGTAGCTAGCTGGGGGGCCGCCGGCTCCTCAGCGCTTTCCAGTCTCTCTCTGTTTTTGCGCCCCACGGGTGGCGGCTGTAGCTTGATGGGGAACTGGGGCTGCTCCTCGAGGGGCATTTGGCACTGTAGTGGTGGCACCATGAGCGGATAGCGGGGGAAAGTCCGCGGACTCAGGTGGTAGTTGAAGACGGAGCAGGCTTGCGAATGCAGGTAGTGTTTCATTTCCTCGGGGTTAAAAGAGAAGCAGCTGCTACCTGTGAAGGGGCTGAGGCCCGGAGAGGGGCTGTAGGAGAAAAGGGTGGGAGTCAGGGACAACGCAGGAGAGATCGGGACATTTAGGACCCCGCCGCGCCCCGGCAGAGGGGACACGGCAAAGGGGCTGTGAGGATCCGGGTAGATCCCGGGCCTGGTGAAGAGAGGGAGCATAATATCGGGCTTGCGCTTCTGGTGGTTGACGCTACCAGCGCCCACGGCGTTGCGCGAGGCCATGAGATCCACGCCACGGCGCCAATCCGAGGAGCCGTCCTCCAGCTCCGGCATGTCCGGCTTCCTCTCGCCGCCGTCACCCAACGCTTCTGGGTTGGATGGGACCAGGGACCCACCGGAGAACCGACTGGGCTGGGCATCGTCGGTGGGAGAGTGGCTGTCCAGCGGTGGGAAATGGAAGCGGGACGAAGCCGTGGGGACAGGAGGAGCGCTTTGCGGCACAACACCTGGGACAGGAAGGGGAAAGGAGAAAGAGTACGGGAGAGAGTTAAAAGCACAGTTGCTGAGGGAGTTAAATCACAGGTAAAGAGCTGCTTTTCGGGCTGCACCCGCAGGCGTTTGGAAGACTAACACAAAAATACCATGTGCTATCAACAACGCAGCAGACGATTAGATGGGAGGTGCCTTTCCCATCTGCTCCCTTCCCCGGCATAGCTCCAGACTCCTCTGCCCACCTCAAAACCTCGCCACTGCTGGGGAGGAATCTTCTCCTCTCTCCGCCCTGGCTGAGGTTTCGTGAACCTCCAGTGCCACTGCAGTAACTTCCACTTTCGGACGCCCTCCCCTGACCTCCTCGCTCTGGTTTAACCAGAAAACGTCTCGGCGACGGCGCGTTAGGAGCACGGTTAAGCAATCGCGCTCGCACGCCACCGGCAGAAGCGCTGCTGGTAAACCTCAAGCTCTCGGGGCTGACTGAAAGTCACTGATTTGTGCTTTTCTGGGAAGACGTCTTCTCGCCAACGGTTCTGCCAGTAACGCTGCCAGCTCTCGCTGGCTCCTCTTCCACCGCCGTGCCTACGGAGTCGCCTGTCTACGACTCACTCGTGCCGTAACAAGCCATATTGAGGCAAATTCTTCCACCTGCTTTCTCACCTCCGCAACGCGCTCGTCGATTCTCCCTTCCCTTCAAAACCGCGCGAGTGAGAGAAGAAACCTGATTCCAGTGCCCCAAACAGGTCTGATATCCCAACCCCCATCCCAGCCAGAAGGAAAGAAAACAGGTTGTAATTAGACAAGTGCATTCCAGTTCTCCAAACTTCTTTTTTTAAATGCATGCCCCAGAGATAGGAGGGAGTGGCTGCAAACAGGGAAAAGGAACAGCAGTGAGCAATATTGAGCTGGAACTGCCCAGACTCGTTGCTGCAAGTAATTATAGATTTGCAGCGCAGCTTCATACTACATCTTACACCCCCATGCTTTGGCTAAGGACTCCTGGAGAATACATTTCCTTCTCCCCACTGCCATAAAGGCAGCGTGTCCCACGCAGGTGAAGAACGCCTTTATGAATATTTCTACTCTCCCGGCCCCGTTTTGGGGTTACTGTTTGCTTAGAAGACAATGCCTTGAAATCACATTTGCACTCGCGCCCGGCTGGGACTCCCCAGGGGCGGGGAGGGATGGAGGTCGCCTCAACTGCCAAGATCAACGAGCAGTCACCACCGTACGTAGGCACAGGCTACACGAACGCCGATGAGAAATACTCTTGCCCACACGTAACCTGTTTTTCTCAGCCGCCGGGGTTTCAGAGTCAACATTCAATCCCCACTTTCCCCTGCTCTCTCCCTGCTAGACGAATCTTCAAGGCTCCCCCTGGGGCACTCTTCACGAGGTGAGAACTAAGCACACAGTGCTGTGAGAAAGGCTGGTTCAGGCGCCTCTGCGCTCGCGCTTTCTTTGCTGTGGAGAGTTTGCAGTCTCAGGCCTCGCTGTAATGACTTCCAGAAGGGTTTTTTTTGATGGACTTGATGGCCACTAATTTCCCTGGTTGCGTGGTGGCTGTGCAGTTATGCAGGCAATCACCCTGGCTGTAGAAATCTAGCTATGGGGTGTGTGTGGGGGGAATAACTCCAGCAAAAAGGGATCTTGCGAACAAAGGACCCTCTTCCAGAGAAACCACAGCAGTACTGCTGACTCTGGGACAAACCCAGAGTGAACTCCTGCTACAGCTCCTGGCAAGAGACTCAAAGGCCTTTTAGGATGAGCAGGGAACAATTACGCTCCATTCCCAAACTCTTTTTCGTTCTCCTGAATGTCAGCACACCGTTCTGCCCCAGGGAGAATCGACAAATACCTGTGATTTTAGTCAAACTCCGACGAGTTACTACTCTTCTCTAGAAACTGCCCTGCGCTCGCTATTACGTTCCTCTGAACTCTAGATAGAAGTCGGTTAAGAAAAGTTCCTTTTCACAGAAAAGGAGCAGAACTGAAGCAAACAAGGGGCCTTTGCAGAAGCAGGGAGGAGAGCAAACTGCTGTTAAGCTGCGAACTTTCTGATAGCGCTCACATGCATGCCTCGCCATGCACCTTTAAGCTCCTTGTCACGAAGGGTCACATTTATATGGCCCCATAAACTTACGTTACAAGCATGTGAGTGAGGCAAGGTCCCTGCAACAGAACTAAAACCCTCTTATCCCCAAGGACACCTGCCCTCCGACAGCAAAGCAAAGCAAAGCAAACCCGTGGCACCCATAAAGACAGTCCAACAAGCAAGCTCAAATAGGAAACCAAAACGCCTCCAGTCTCCCCTGAAGACGACCACAGATGCGTCTGGGACAAACCCGAGGGAAAGAGCGCTCCAGATAAGGCTTTATCAACGTCCAGACATTCCCACCGCAGCAGCACTGATTGCCCCGACAGTCTTTCAAGCGCAGGAGATGACTGATAGGGGATCTGCAGAGGCTGCGGGGTCGGACCCGGCCCCGTTCCACACGCCAGGAGTGGGGACAGTTGAAAGCAGCAGCCCCGACCCCCTACTCACCATTAGGCCGAATGTTAATGAATGGGTAGTTGGGCATCACCAGCTTGTTGAAGTTGAACTTGTAGGTAAACCTTTTGCCTTTTGTCTTGTGGAGAATCCTCTTGTTGTAATAGTATCTGTTAACAAAAGTTAGAGAGATCGATCAAAGCATGTGGTGATATGTTTAAGGGTCTCATTTCTTTTAACGCCATCAACATCCACCTCGGACTGATCTACAAAAGTGAAGTTGCCCAGAGAATTTATGTTATTAGTACAAGAAAATATTAGTCGATCGGGAAGTTTCCAAGTGACACCCATTCATTTTACAACACATTCTTTAGCAGCAGGTTTCAAACCATTTTCCAGGTCATTATGTTCCTTAGAACATGTGGGAAAAGGCGAGATCCTGAAAGGAAGCGGAAGCTGAACGACAGGCCAAGCCTGTACACGCTGTTCTCACCCCTGTCCAAACTGGGACCAGTGCCAATGGGCTGGGGGGTCTCCTACAAGCACCCCACACGGTGCTGGCACTACCCCCCTATTCCCATCCGCACAAGTGCCCCGCAGCCAGCAAAACATGCACGGTCGCTCCACGTGGGCTGTGACTGCCAGGGAATGTTACGGAAGTCTGAACAGGAGCGGAAAATTTGGGTGAACCTGTGCTACGACACAGGAAAGAGGGGAACATGTACCTGGGCTGGGGCAGAACGAAACTCAGTGCAATGAGGGAGCTGAGCAAAAGGCACCAAACTATCCAGAGAGTCTCAGATTTGTTTTTTATTTCTGCAATCTGCATGGCTTATTGTAACAGTGTACAGGGCATCAGGCTGGAAATCGGGAGAGCTGGTTTCTGCTCCTCTCATGCCCATGAGCAAGTCGCTTCCCTTCTGTTCACCCATTCGCACCTTCGGATTAAAAACACCCCCTCGCCTTCGCAATGTTGACCGGGGCTGCGAAGGGCAGGCACTCGGAGCCAGCCCCTATCGCCGGCCAGCCTCCCTGCCTCACCTTCATGGCACCAAATGACAGCAGGAGGACTTGGCCACACAGACAGCGGGTATAATCCCCACCGCAGCCTCCTCCCCACTTACACCACCGTTGTTTGTCCTCAGCCTCCTAATACTGCTGTACAAACAAAGGTGTTACACGCCGATCATCGCCACAGCTCTCTGCTGTCAGGAGGCGGGTTAACACTCGCTGCCTGTTGCCACAGCACGCACCAAACAAAGCGGGGCCAGCTCCGAGCAGGAGCGGGGAAGGAGCCACAGGTCCCGAGCCAAAGCGGCTGCCGATACCCGCAGTGTTCTTGCCCCGCTGCTGTCATGCTCGGCACCAAGATGCCAAGACGTGATCGGTGTTGGCAGGTGGAGGCTATTTTCCACTGCCAGGCACCAGTTACAGCCTCGGTGCTATTCGATTTATTGTTTCCTTCCTGTTCCAGTATGAGACTCTTGTGTTTGCTGCCTTGTTTGCCTTTGTCAGCTCCACCCAGGAGGTATCAGAGGGCGTAACGCAGCGAAGTCCACGTTACAGACTGATAATGCCAAAACCTGTCAGGAACCCAGCCACTCCTGCAGGTGACAGGCCTTGAAATGCTGAAATACTTCAGAGGGTCGTGCTAGTTTTCCACTGTCTGACTTCAAAACTGAAAAAAAATACCAAACCCCAACCCTATGGAAGGGTGTAAATAAAAAAGGGCAAAGTTGTACTGAAAGCTTTGGAGTCGTGAAGCACAAAGTGAGGACCGCTCAGCCCCTGGCTCACACAAGGGGACGTTGGTGGCCAGAGGTGTCCCTAAGGGTAGAAATGTGTGTCATCGGGGCTCGGGAAACACGCGGTCCAGGCCCTTGCCGTGGGACTGACACCAAACCTCTGCCTCGCACACATTTAGCAGTAAAGAGGCAAGTACAAATTATGTTAGAAAGGGGAGTTGCTTTCTCTGAAACGGTACCCTTGATGGTGTGATAATAGAGGAACACCTCTGGTTTCCTCCCACACCTTCATTGCTCAAGCCAGCAGCAGCAATGGAAGCTGAGAAAAGAGAAAACCTCCCCGGAAGAAAGCCATCCTGATAATAACAACCTAAACTAGAGGTGTAAATTTACACTGCGAGGCAGAACGCGGCCCGGTGAACCAGAGACTCCCTCCCCGGTCTCTCTAATCACACCCAAGTACAGTCAGACCTACCTGAGCAATCTGGCATCCCAGAACTCAAAATCTGATACAAACCTCCCAGAAAGGCAGGTGCCACTGAACCAGGGACTAAATATCTACCATCAGTTACCCAAATGAGGCAGGGATGGGTGGAAGGAGGGCTCCGAGCAGCCCCTCGCCTCCACGGAAACTTCTGCTCACCTGAGCGCCCGGCTCAGCTTGTCGTAGTTCATCTGGGGTTTGCATTTCCTCCGACCCCACAGCCGGGCCACTTCGTCAGGGTCCTTGATGACGAACTCCCCGTACTCGCCCTGCTGCCAGGCAATGACATGGCGAAACTCCTCCTTCTGCAGCAGCTCCAGGATGAAATGCCATAACTGGATCTGCCGGGAGCCGGGGCTGGACTCGGTCTTGTAAGCCCACTCTGGGAAATGATAACCTTGGAAAGGGCCAAAAAAAAAGAAAAAAAAAAAAATCATTCAGACAGCGATAGGAGCTCACAACTGCCAAGCTCTACTGCGTATTTATCATGTTTTCTCCAGAGCAAGACCACAGAGCATCGCTGAGGGCTGTAATTCTATTAAACATTCAGTGTGGAAGCAGAGAAACCCGACTCTCCTCCTCTACTCCTCATTTTCTTACTCATTTTAGCCCCCTCTCCTTGGAGAATCCCCAAACACCACAAAAAAATGGTAAAAATGAAAAGGACATAAGCGTGAGAAGCAGTGGAAAGGAGTCCAAAAGCATTAGCATCACTACAATTTGGACTCCAGGTGGCTGAAATAAGGCGAATAACCCAGATTTGAGCATTTGGTGCGCTGATGTTGGGGAGGGGGTGAGGGCGGGTAGTGCTCAGCAACTCCAGCTCCCCCTTATTTCAGAGCACGGCAGCCCGCTCCAGCTTCAACTGCGCCGGCAGATGTTTCTGAGCGACTGCCAAGTTTGGCTTTCTCGGAATAGTTTCCCAGCACAACTACTAAAGCGAGGGGGTTTTTTTTTGTTTGTGTTTTTTTTTTTTTCTTTTTTTTTCTTCCCCCCCCAAATCATCGCAGTCACAATTTTCAGGCTCCGGCAGCATGGAAGAAGTCACATCATGCTCCAATGCCACCCACACCGCTATCGCAGGCGGCGACAGAGACAAAACCACGCACGAGCTGTACCCGACCGGAGGAGATCCACCTTAGAGATCCCAAATCCTTACAAATAAAACACCTCCGGGGAGATTTATTTGCATATTAAACCCAGAGCTCTCAAAAACTCGCCCATCGAGCAGACATCTGATCGATCCTCACTCGCACGTGGCTTTTGCCCACATACGGGAGCTTTGGGGAGAGGTGGAATTAATCCCGCCTGAGCTCCTTTATCCTGGGAAAAGAATTTGTAACAGCTGAACAACTCGGCCTTTAGACTTCCTTACCTCCTCCTCCTTCTGGCTTATCCACAATGCTGCAGCCTGCTTTCATTTTCTCCCTCCTGCTGACTGCAAAACACAAGGAAATCGGGCATCAGCGACATCAACACGCCATTATTGCAGGAGGCACTTGGAATTTCTCCGGAGAGGCCACCTCGAGCCGTAACCCTGCCCGTCCCCAGAGACGCTACCCAGGCTCTCCCCGAGCATAATCATCCCCGTCCGTCTTTCCACCCAGCCGCTAAAAGCCGGCGTTTAATCCCTGCCTCCCTCCTGCCCCGCCGTTAAAGCCGGCGAACGAAACGCGGCGGCACGGCGCGGCCGTCAGACAGACAAAACAAGCCAAACACAGTTTGTCTTCTGTTACTAGACAGGCTCCGCTGCCAAAATACACAAGCTGCTGAGCTCGCCCAGATGTACCAGCAAGGGAAAAGGGAGGGGGATAAAATCCCGGCTCCCGATCGCCGTTGGAGACGGCACATCTGATTCCAATCGCTTTAGGTGGGCTCGGCGCGAAGCACTACTACCTGCCAGCGCCTGGGAAATCAAGCCGTGTCCCACCCACCCCGAAAAGGTAAACCGGGCTCCGGTGAGCAACGGCAGTGCCGGCTCCAGGGGAGCCCCCCAGGCCTGGGGCCAGACGAGCCCCCGGGAGAAGCCGTCCCCGCCGGGCTTTTCTGCTTTGAAATGTTCAAAGCATGTAAATGGCTGCCAGGAGGAGACGAGGCGCCGCGGCGGCGGCCGGGCCCGGGCTGCCGGGCTCCCGTTACAGGCCCGCCGCCGCCGCCGCCCCCTCCCGCCGGCCTGCCCCGGCCTGCCCGCCCGCCCGCCGCTCCCTCCCCTGCCCCGGGCGGGGCAGCGACGGCTCCGCCGCCCCCCCCCGCGACGGGGCAGCCCCGGGAAGGGCCCAGGCCGCCGCCGCCACCGCCGCCTCCCCGTCGCCGCTAACTCCCCTCCCCCGGGACCGAGCCGCCCGGCCCGCTGGTGACCCCTCCTGCCCCCGCCGGACCCTCCCGGTTACGGGCCCATCCTCCCAACGCCCCCACCGGCCTCCCACCTACCGAGGCCTCCCGTTACCGGGAGGTTCTACCGCTACGGCTCCTCGTATCCGTACGCCGTTCGCGCAGCCCCTCCCGCCGAGCGCCCCCCCAGTAGTCGGGGGGTCCCCGCTCCCCCCACCCCCCAGGCCTCCCACAGGCGCCTCCTCCCGTATCCCCATCTCCGACGCCAAAGGCCTCCAGTAGCCGGGCCCGCCGCGGCCTCCGCCTCGCCGAGAGCCCCTCGGTTCCCGGGGGCACCCACGTCGCGCGCTCCCCCCTCCCGCCTCCGGTAACCCGCCCCCTCGGCCCCTGCCCCGCCAAGGCCTCGCCAGCAGCCGGTCCCCCGGGCCACAGCACTACCGAGCCTACGCGCACGGGGCGGCCCCGCCAGAGGCCGGGAGGCGGCGGTGGCGGCGGCTCGGCCGCTCCCGGCACCGGGACCCACCTGCGGGGGCGGCGCGGGCCGGGCCGGGTCCGGCGGGTGAAGCGGGTGCGGTGGGGCGGAGGAGCGCGCCCGGGCCGCGGTGCCGATGCGGGGTGCGCGCCGCTCGCCTCGCTGCTGCCGCCGCCGCCGCCGCTGCCTCCCCCGCACGGCCGCCGGAACCGGAACCGCCGCCACCGCCCACACACTTCCGGGCACGCTCCCACGCGCTTCCGCTTCCGGCCCGGGCGGGCGGGAGCGCGCACGCACGGCCACGCCGCCCCGCCCCGCCCCGCCTCGGCGCGGCGACGGGTGGCGGCGGGGGACAAACGAGGGCGAAAAGCGAAGGGCCCGGTGGGGGTGAGGGGTCTGGCTGCGGGGGAATCCAGCTGTGCCGGGACCCGTCTGCAGAGGAACCAGACCATGTGGGGCTGTATGGGGGGAACCGGCCGTGGGGCACAGGCAGCTGGGGCCGCAGGGGGGGCCCACGCTGCGGGGGGGGGGCACCCCGTGATGACGCGCTGCACGGAGCCGTGGGTGCTGCCCCCCGTCCCCCCGCCCCTTGCTGCAGCTCCTGGGGGACCGGTTTGGGACCCGGTGCCAGCCCCAGCCCTGAGCGTCACCCCATGCCCCCTCCCAGCTCTCATACACACACGTGTCCTCCCCCCCACCACCCAGAGCCCCCCACCCCGCTGCAGGGAGGGCAGCCCGGGACCCCCACCAGGCCGCAGACCCCCCACGGCCCTGGGTACCCCGGGGGAGGGGGGCTTTGTCCCCCATAAATCACCCACACCTCGCCTTCACCCGTCTTTATTGGGGTCACTAGTGAGCCAAGGGGTGATGTGGGGGGTTGGACCCCCTCTGAGCCCATCCTGCACCCCTGTCCCGGCAGGGCTGCTCTTGGGTTTGGGGAAAGGGGATGCGGCAGGCCCCAGGGACGCTACTTACCCCCCCCCGTGTCCGGCTCTGCTCCCACAGCAGAGGTGGGGGGGACACGGAGCAGGGAGGGGGCAGGAGGAGACATCATGGTGGGGGGACATGAGTGCCCATCGGTCCACAGTGTCATGCGGCGGCTGCTCCTGCCCGGTGTCATGGAGGGTCAGTGGTCCCCGTCCTGCTGCTCCGTCCTGCTCGGGGACAAAGCGGGGACAGTCAGTGCGGGGACAGAGCCGGGTCCCTCCAGGGGTGGTGGGACAAGGACGGAGCCCCCCTGGTGCCAGCACGGACGTGGCGCCAGCGGTAGTCACCGGCCATGTCCGGCTAGGCGAGCGTCTGGGCCCAGCTGCCCGCGCCTGCCTGCACCTGGCAGTAGATGGTGGTGGGGTGGTCTTGCTGCGTGGGGCCAGAAAAGAGGGAGAATCCTCTCTGAACCGTCGGCCCTTCGGCAGGGGGACGGTCACGGCCGCTCCCCGGCCAGGACGAGCCCCTGGGGACATGGTGGCCCTGGAAAGTGCCCTTCAATGTCCCCTTGCGGCACCTCCCCGTCCACCCCCGGTGAAGCGCGAGGAGCTTCAGAGATGCCGGGAACCGCTTGCAGGGCGCTGGGGCTGAGGAAGGAGGGTGCGTCCCCCAGCTCAGGGGACTTAGGGGACATGGAGGGACCCTCAGCCACAGCGCCTGGAGGGGAGGGCTGGAAGCCGGAGCCCGGTCCTGGCATGAGCCAAATTCAGTCTCGGCATCGCCGTGCAATGGGCCAGGAGCCGAATTTGGCCCCGGCCCCCCAGCCTCACCCGCTCATCCACCTCCCGGGGGGTTCTCCTCTGGATCTTGGCGTATGACGGCTCCGGTGGAGCATCCTTGCTCGAGGGGGAGGCGAGGGCGGCTATGGAGAGAGGAGCAGGCGGGGGTGAGCCGAGGGGTGCCGGGGGGGAGCTGGGACGTGGGGAAGGCGGGGATGGAGCTGCCCTGGTCCAGGCAGGGCAGGCAGGGACAGGCGGGCAGAGCCACAGTAAAGGAAAAAGCCAGTTCCCTCTTTCCCGGCTCTGTTTCCCGAGCAATCCCGGCTGCGAGGACACAGCCTCGACCTGGCAGCTCCCACCTCCCTCAGCTGCTTTCTTCCTCCTCTTCTTCCTCCACAGCCAGACGATGCCGAGCAAGGCTCCCACGGCCAGCAGCGCCGGGCACACGTGCCACCTCCGCCAGCCACGCGTGTCTGCGGGGACAAGCCATGGTGGGTGCCAGGACCCCCTCCGGGCGGGTGGCACCGGGTGCCGGGGGGGGTTTTACCCTGCTGCCGGCACAGGGAGCCCATGCGGATGGAGACGCTCCGCTCCTGGACGGGATTTCGGGCCACGCAGGTGTAGCTGGAGTTGAAGGCGCTGCGGGGCACGGCCAGGCACAGCGTCCGGCCGTCCTCGCAGAGCTGTCCCCACGGCGTCCCGGGGGGGCTGCTGAGCTGCCAGGCAGCCTCAGCACCGCTGCCGGCCGGCACCCAGCACCGCAGGGTGACGTTGCACCCTTGGGCGGTGAGGGAGAGCTGCGGGTGCTGGATCTCCGGCGCTGGCACCGGCCCTGTTTAAGGTGCAAATCAACCCTGTCACAGGACCCAGCCTGCCCGGGGATACCCTGGGACGCCCCTGGGACACCCCTGGGACACGCTGGGGACACCCTGGGTCCCCCAGGGAGGGCGAGCTGTGCCGGAGGGGCAGCGAGAGGGTGCGGGGAAGGGAAGCGCAGATGGGGGTGGACAGTGGTTAGTTATAAACCCAGGAAAATCCCTGTGACAGATGCTCAGCAGCGAGAGCAATTTCTCTTCCCCTTTCCCAGGCGCTGATAACTCTGGGCGCAGAAGGGTTTTATTGCCTCTCCCACGCGCCGGTCCCATCCCCGCCGCCCGCCGCTTTGCCACCACCCACCGTAGACGGAGAGGGTGAAGGACTGATCCTCCACCAGCGCCGGGTGCAGCTTAATCCGAGCCCCGTAGAGCCCGCTGTCGCCCCGCTCCAGGGCCCCGATCTTCAGCGCCGTCTCGTTGAACATCTCCAGCCGGTCCTTGAACCGGTCCTTGGGGTCGGGGCGTTCGAAGCCGCCGGGGCCGAACTCTGCCACTTGAATGGTGGCACCGGCGCCGGCTGAAAAGCTCCACTCGATCTCCTTCACCGTCTTGTTGGGGGGCAGAGCCGGGGAGAGCAGCACGGACCCCCCCAGGACGCCGTTCACCTGCCGGGGCAGGGTGGCCACGGCGCCTGGCCGGAACAGGGATAATCTGGAGGATGGAGACCCCCCAGCAGACCCCCTGTTCCTGCCCACAGGCCCCCACCCGAGGTACCTGTGGGCGTCCGCCCGCCTGTGCCTTAGTCACGAGAGCGCGGCGCTCGCCTGAGATGATTCATTTAATCCTACACCCGTCGCCTTCCCTGCCAGCATCCCCAGCGGCTGGGTCCCACGCGCGGCACTGGGCATCCCCCGGGGCCGGGGGGACGCTGGGCGCTCACGGTGCCTCCCCAGCATCGTCCTTTGTTGTCCTGGTGTCACCCAGCGTCATCCCACCGTAGGGACCAGCCAGGGCTTCACCGGAGAGGACAGGGATGCTCTCCCCACCTCGCCTGCGCCCAAGTGAGCTCAAACCAGGGCAAGTTTGAGGTTAAACCTTCGGGAAATGTCCCCGCGGGTCCCGATGGGGACAGGGACCCTCCATCCAGGGGCAGCTCAGTGTTGAACTTTTGGGGTGCAGCCGCCCTATTCCTGGGGTGACGGCGAGATGCTCCCAGAAGCAGCTGGCTGCGTTCCCGTGGCGCAGGGCCCATCCTGCGCCCCAGCTCGCAGGCTGCTCGCTTCGGGGCCATCTTTGGCCTCTCCCCCTGCTCACCGCAGCCGCTTTGGTTTGCAAAGAGGAAGGCGAGGCGAGGGGAACTGCGCGGCCGGCCGGCAGCCGGCAAACCGCACGCCTTGGGGGGGTTCATCGCCCCGTCGTGCCGGCATGGCCGTGGGCCCCCTCCTCGTTCAGGGCATGCGCTCTCCTGGGTGCAGAGGCTGGGGATTCATTTGGGTTCTACGGCATCGGGCGCCAGCGGCGTGCCGCGCTCGGTTCAGCCGCCGTGCGCGGTGATGGGGAGCGAGAGCGCGGCAGCGCCGTGTCCCAGCCGGGTGACGGTTAAACGCCGGGCGGCACCCAGCCCCTGCCACCTCATTGCACCCATCAAGCCTTTTCCAGGTACCCCCGACAGCTACAGGATGCAATCCCCCTCCCCGAGGAAGCGGGTACGTAGCAGTGATGCTGCGGCACGGCCGGAGCAACCTGGGGCCAAGCCACCCTTCATCCTCCCTTTTCTTCCTCGCTGAAACACGCAGGCAAGCAGAAGGGACGTCGCTCCTCCTTGCCTCCCTCCATAACTCACCAAAATTAATTTTCCCTTTTCCTGTCGCCGGCTGGCCGTGCCGAGCGCGCCCGGCAGCAGCCACGGAGCAGAAGAAGGAACAAACAGCCCCAGGCGCTGGCCCCGCGGTCCCAGCCCTGCCGGGGACCGTAAACCTCTCGGGGGCCCATTTATGCCGGCAGTAAAGCGAGGAGGGGAGGCGAGCAACACCCCGCGTCACTTCGCCCATCGGTGCGCCCCGGCTCGCGCCCCGAGGAACCGCCGGTGCCCCGGTGCGTCGTTCCCGGCTCCTTTGCAGAGGGAAATCCTGTTGTCCCCTCTAATATTTCACATATTTTTCTAAACCCCTGGGGCTAGCGTTCATTTTGCAGCTGGGACCAAAAGCCGCACTTCCCAGCTCTCTCCCACCGCTACCCGGTCGAAATGGGGGTCGCTGAGCAATGGGGGTCGCTGAGCAATGGGGGTCACTGAGAAATGAGGGTCGCAAGCGTTGGATCAGCCGTGGTCTCCTCCCAGCGCGGGCGCTGCCCTCCCCTCCTGCTTACCTGCCGCCACGAGGAGCGGGGCCAGCAGCCAGGGGACGCGGGGACGCGGGCGGCCGGGTGACATCGCTCCAACGCTGCGAGCGCGAAGCCTTGATCTCGGCTCTACGTACCGGCTTGGAGAGAGTGAACATGCAAATCTACCCACACCCAGCCACGCACCTTCCCCGCGGGGACATCGCCGGGCTCGGCCGTGGGTCGCGGCCGCTGGGGTCTCTCCCCTCCTGCGGCACCAAGGGTTTGGTGCTGGTCCCTGAAGCCCCTGGGCTGGTCCCCGCTGCCCAGCCCTTGTTTTCCCTGGAAACCAGGTGCAATAAGTAAAAGAAGGAGCCAGATGCTGCCTGTTGCTGCCTGCTGTTGTGTCAATAATACCAGCTGGGCTGGGCTACCGCACGGGGCCAGCGCACCCGGGGTGCGGACGAGCCCTTGTCCCCAGCGGCGCCGAGCTGGGGTGGCTGCTCCTCCCGAGGAGGGTTTGCCTGGCTATAAATCGAGGGGACAAGGTCCCCGTTAGCTTGGGAATGTCCTGGTTGGGCTCGCAGCGCCCAGGGCGTCCCGTCCCCTGCCCCAAGGCTGCGTTTCCTGCTGGGGGCGGCAACGTCTTTGCTTGAGAAGCTTCTGCTGAGCCAGGACCCCCCCCCTCCAGCAGCAGCAGGAGACACGTAAGAGAGGAGCCGGTCTCTGGGGACAGCCCAGCCCTGTCCCCACCGCCGTTGTCACCCCCCGGGTCACGGCGCTGCCGCCTTTCCGAAAAGGGACGTGAGAGGCGGCCGCGTCACCCCCCTGTGCGTGGGGGGGGTCGGGCCGGGGTTCCTCGGGGTGCGGCCCCGAAGCCGGGCGGTTTGCGCGGCCCCAGGATGCTTTTACCGCAACGGGTCCACGCGCGGGGAGGGAAACAGGCGTGCAGGTGCACGCACGCACGCGTACAGGCACGCGCGCGCCCGCGCGTGTCCGTGCGCGCCCACTCCGCTGCCAGCTCTCCCCTGTGATCTCACCAACATTTATTCGCTGTTTTTACAACGGCAGGAGGGCTGGCCGAGCGAGGGGCCCCATGACGGTGGGTGCTGGACACGCGGGCAGCGAGACCCCCCCCGCTCCGTCGCGACATGCACGAGCCACACGGGCAACAGCTATGGGGGGAGAAAAGGGGGGGTGTGCTTCTCGGTGGATCTGCACGGGCGACGGTCCCTTCTGCATCCCCCCGAGGCCCCGGAGATGCCACCCGGGTCCACTCTGGTAGAGCCGCGTGGGACAGGGGTGGGGGGACACCCCGATGTCCGCCGCCCCCCCCATGTCTCTGGGTGGGTGGGTGGGCAGGTCCACCCCGCGTGGCCATCTCCCCACAGAGGGTCCCTGCGAGGCCCTGGGGGGAGCTGGAGGTTGGGGGGGGGGAGCTGGGGAGAGGTGGGGGGTGTCAATCTGCCCCAGGGGGTCTCATCCGGGACCCGCAGTGCCGTGCCAAAGCGGCGCGGCACGGCCGGCACCGGGATGTGCCCCTGCCCTCCCCAGTGCCCCCAGCCCCGGCTCAGCCCCGCAGTGGCGGCACGTGGGAGGTGAACCCTGGGGTCCCCCCCATCCCGGGGCAGCCTGGGGCATCCGGGGACCACGGAGGGTCCCCCAACTTCGCCGCTGGTCTCTGCCTGGGTCCGGGCTCCAGCTCCCCAAACAGTCTCGGAGGGCATCAGACAAGGAGGTTGGAGAGAAACGGGAGGTGAGGGGGGGGAGCGTCCGTCCAGCCATCGCCCTGAGATGCTGCCTCCCATCCCCGGAGCCGAAACGGGGGCTGGAGGGTTCGGATTTGGCACACAACGCACTTTACAGCCCTTCCGGGAAATCCCGATGCTCCGGCTCTGCGGATGCCTGCGGGAGAAAGGAGCCCTTCAGCCTCTGCGGCGTGCGGCGACGGAGGCTGGGGGATCCCCACACAGACCCCCCCGGCACTGGTCCCCTTTTTGGGGCAGGCCCCCCGCACCTGAGGGTCTATGTCACCTCCTCGGCCGTGTCCTCTGGCACCCGGCGGATCTGCTCATAGACGGTAGTGACCGGTGCTTTCTGTGGCGAGCTCGGCTCCTGGTTATTTTCGGGGTGACTGAGGCCCTGCAGCACAAGTGGGGGGGCTGGTGAGGGTCCTGCCAGCCCCACTCCCCTCCCCAGCTCCAGGGACCCCCTGCGGGCTGCTCTGCACCCATGGGTGTCCCATGGGCCTGGGACCCTGGTGTGGCTGGGACCCCTGGTGTGGCTGAGGACCCCCGGTGTGGCTGTGGCCCCAGTTTGGCCGGGACCCCCTGGCACAGGTCTCCCCGGGCGGCAGCCCCCAGCCCCCCCGGGGGCCTCACCTGGTCATTACCTTCCGGGGGGCTCCGGCGCACGATCTCGGCGTACTGGGGGTCGGAGGGGCTCTCCTCGGCAGGCACCGTGGGGGTGGCAGCTGCAGGGGAGTGGGGCATCAGGGAGAGCCAGGAAACACTCCCCTCCCCACTCCCCCAGCCCCCCCAAAGCCGTGCTGGCTCTCGGGGGGTGGGGGGGGCTTCACTTGCCTGGGTCCGCTGCCTTCTCGCTATTCATCCGCCAGCACCAGAAGGCTCCCCCCAAGCTCACCACCAGCAGGATGAGGGTCAGGACGATGTACCCCGACTTCGAGAAGGACGTCTGTCCCCCTGGGAGGGCAGAGAGATGCACTGAGCGGTGCCACCCCCCCGCCCAAGGGCTGAGCCCACCCCGTGCCAAGTCAGCTGGCCGGTGTCGGACCCCTGAGCACCCCCGGGGGCGAGGGTCTCACCTCCGCTTCGGCAGATGGCTTGCAGGTCGAAGAGGACGACCTTCTGGTCGGCGGGGTTGCTGACGGTGCAGGCGTAGGTGACGTTGGCGGCGGTGGGCGGCAGGGCCAGCCGTAGGGTGGTCCCATCCAGGGAGAGCTGGTGGCGGTCGGAGGTCAGCTCCTGGATGACGTTGTCCCTCTTCCAGGTGACGTTGACGGCGCCTTTGCCAGCACCCTGGCACTGCAGCGTCAGGTTGCACCACTCCAGGGTGCTGGCCAGGAGCTGGCTATGGCTCCGGGGGCTTGGCACTGACTCTGCGTCCGATGCAGGGGATGGATCAGCGTGGGGCGGCAGGGACACCTCCACCCTGCTCATCCCCACCGTCACGCTTGTCCCCAGCGGGGCATGGCACGGCCACCCCGGGGACCACTGAGTGGGCAGGATTTGGCCTTTTGCAGAGCTTGAGGGGCTGCAGGCACCGGGGTGCAAAGGTTGGGGTCTGACCTAAATCTGGTAAACCCCACCACTGCTCCGTGCCTCAGTTTCCCCACCAGTAAAGGGGTTAGTGCTCACACTCGGGGTTTGCTATTTTAGCCCCCGGTGCCTCTGCCAACCCCCAGCATGCAGCCACCCACCGTAGACGGAGAGGGTGAAGGACTGATCCTCCACCAGCGCCGGGTGCAGCTTAATCCGAGCCCCGTAGAGCCCGCTGTCGCCCCGCTCCAGGGCCCCGATCTTCAGCGCCGTCTCGTTGAACATCTCCAGCCGGTCCTTGAACCGGTCCTTGGGGTCGGGGCGTTCGAAGCCGCCGGGGCCGAACTCTGCCACTTGAATGGTGGCACCGGCGCCGGCTGAAAAGCTCCACTCGATCTCCTTCACCGTCTTGTTGGGGGGCAGAGCCGGGGAGAGCAGCACAGATCCCCCCAGGACGCCGTTCACCTGCCGGGGCTGTGCCCTGGCTTGGCCGAAGAGGAGCTCTGTGGACAAGGCAGAAAGTCACCGGGTGTGTGGGGACAAGACGGGGACAGCGGGGACAAGACGGGGACAGAAGGACCCTCAGGGATGGGTCCCTTTTTGGGGGCAAGAAGCAGCATCTCCCTGCCCCGACGCAGCCGTGTGGTCTCTTCGCTGCTGGCCGGTCCCTCTCCGGGCTGGGGACAGGGATGTCCCCCCCCCAAAAAAGACCCCATATCCTGATGGAGCTGCCTCCTGCTCCGGCGGGGAGGGAAGGATGCAGGGGCTTGGAAACTGGTTGCCCAAAAAAAGGGCAAAGCATCTACCGGTTCAGATGTGGGTGCCCCATCTGAACGCTGCCGTCGCCGGGGCTGCGGCCGGGCTCTCACCAGAACAACGCTCCAACAGAGCCTGGGAGGAATTCCCAGCCAGCATCTGCAAAACCTCATTGTCCGCCTTAAAACGCGCCTCGGCCAAGATGCCTACGAAAGATCGACAAGGGTTAAGGCGATGGGGGGGAGCGGGGATGGCTGCGGGGTTCCCTGCAGGCGGGGGATGCTGGACCCAGGAGGGATGGAGCCAGCTCCGAGATGCAGGACCAGGGGGATTCCCGCGGGGATGGAGTTTGCTCGTCCCGGGCGGCTCCCCCAGCCCGCGGGGCAGGTTCCAGCCCCTCCATCCGAGCCTCCCCCATGCGGGTTTGGGTTTTGGTTTTTTTTTTTTTGGCAGCAGCGACAGCTCTCTGCAAAATCACGCCGGGAGCCGCTCGGTACCACCTCCCTCGCTCCTGGCAGCTCCCGCCTACCTACAAGCTGTCTCTTCTGCCGGCCCCGGCCCCCGCGGCCCCCCACGCCCCGCTGCCGCCGGGATAACAGCCTCCCCTTCTCCCGGTCCTTGCCCCACGCGGGGACCGGGACGCCCCGCCGTCGGGATGGCGAGGTCGGGGCGAGCGGCTTTGCCCCCGTCCCGGCTGGGTCCCCCCCATGGCCGGGTTGACAGGTCCCCCGTCGCCTCGGTGCACCCCCCCGCCGCATCCCCTCCTCTCCCCCCGCCCACAGGAGGCAGAAGCAGATGTGCCTGTATATTAAAGCAGATTAAACACAGACATCCGAGGGTTTACTTTGTATAAAACCCTCCAGCAGCCCCAAATTACAAGCTGCCTCCTTGCTTCGCTTTATAAGAAGCGCTTCGCGTCGCTGGAGCTTTTGTTGCTCTGATCCCACTTATCCCAGGCTTGATTCCTGTCCTTCCAGCCGAATTTTAAACCCAACCGAATTTCTGATGCTTCCCCAGGTGACTGCAAAGTTTTCAGGGCTCCGCGAAGCTGCCCCGGCTGCGGGTACCGTCGCTGCGTGGCTCTTGCCAAGCCCAGAGGGAGGGTGCCGAGCCCACGCGTGGGAGTGGGGGGATCAGCAGGGTGGCGAGGGGGGAGCTGGGGGTCCTGAGGAACCAGGTTTGGGGTCCGGGGGGACAGGAGAGGGCAGCCTCCCCCCTGAGTAGGAGAAGGGAGCTGGGGGGGGTGGAACCTGCAGAAGCTCATCAGGCTTCTTGTGGAGGAGCTCAGGCAGATGCTCTTCCCCCATCCCTCGCCGCAGCCGTGCGAAGGCTGGGGGTGCACGTGTGCCCCGTGCGCCCGCTGTCCGTGGGCTGCGCCGCCCCTGGTGATGCTGCCCACCCTGTTTAAACCAGGGGCTGCTCACCCCGGGCACCCCACGGGCAACAGAACAGGCAGCAGTGCAGGCAGCGACGCGGGCATCCTCCTTGCAGCCCTCCCGGCGTTTTCCACCCTCCCGTGGCACATCCGCCAGCCACAGCTCTCCGGGGGGGTCCCCACCGGCTGCCCCCGCGCTATTGTATGAGTGGCCGGAGGAAATGACGGCTGGGAAAAGCTGCGTGGTGCCAGGCCGCCGCCGAGCGCGGCCACCGCCTCGCCTCCCCGGCATCCTCCCGGCTCATCCTGTTTACCCCAGGATTTGGGGAACCCAAGCCTCCGCAGCCCCGACCCCGCGGGCAGGATCCGGTGGGAGAGGGAGGGGATAAACGCATCGATGCCCGATGCATCGCGCTACATTTGGCACCCGGATTAGTCCGACTCGGGTCTCCATCAGACCCTAAAAAAATAGAGCTTCGGGGCTGATTTTAGCCCGCGGTTTAGCCACCGCAAGCCCAGGTTTTGCTCTCTCACCCCCCCCACCCCGCTACGCTCTGATATCAAATAATTTTGATCAAAGCACGCAACTGGAAAACTCCAAAGCATCGTTAACAGCTTATTTTTCAGCTAGCTGGGTCAGATATTTGTCATCAGCGTGGCAGGACTGGCACTTTGTGCCACAGCCCTCCTGCCCGATGGTTGGCGACAGCCTGTCTTGCTTGTGAAGCCAATTAATCGTTCGGAAGATAAACCACCCCCGCTAATCTGCCCCTACTATTAGATGCTTTCTGTAGGAATTGGAGGTTTTATGGGAATTATTAAATGTGTGGATTAGCACGCTGGGAATTAAGGAGATTCCTCGCTCCCGCTTTACGTAAGGAGCCGCTTTGCAGCCGGATCCGGCACGGCTCCGGGGGGTTAAAGGGCTTCGTGGGGTGACCGCAGCACCCTGAGGAACCCGTGATAGGGGCAAGGGGACCCTCGCCGGGGGATGGAGCCGGGGGGTCCGCGGCCGCTCAACTGCTGCCTCGTTACGAAACCTCTCGTTAAGGGTAGACCACTGAGCCAGCGTTCCAGAAACGGTCTGGCGCCCGGCGGAGGGATGCAGGGGCAGCATCGGGGTGGGCTGCAATCAGCCGGCAGCAGGCAGGGAGAAGGCAGGATGGGGTCGGCATCCCTGCCCGCAGCCCACCCCGCCACCAGCCCCCCGCCACGAGGCTCCCGCGGGACGAGGGCTCGGCGGCCGCCCGCGCACTCACCTGGCCCGAGGCCGAGCAGCGCCAGGAGCAGCGAGGGCAGCCGGGCTTTGCTCCTGGCCAAGTCCCCCTCCATTTCTCCTCCTCGACTCTTCGTGCGGCTCAGTGGGCAGAGTCAGCGGCAGGAGAGACGGGGAGGAGCAAAGCCGCCTCTCGCTGCAACCCGTAGGAAGCCGTGCATCGCGGGGCACGGCCAGCTTATTAATTAGCTCGCCAGAAATGATTAGGTGGCCGGGGGAAGCGTGCAGGACCCACGCCGCCGAGGATGGAAAATGAGGGTGGCGGGGGCTGCCGGTGACCCCCGACCCTGCGGCATTCCTCGTCAGCCCCGTTCAGTGCCCGGATTAACGCTGGCGATGCCCGGCACAGCCCTGCCAGGTCTCCTGCTGGCCCTGGGGACAACCAAGGGCTTGTTGAAACTGGGCTTCCCAATATCGAGAGCACTTCCCTGGGGAAGCCCAGGTGGTAGGAACATCCCGGAGCTGGGTGGTGGGAGCACCCCCAGCTCTGCTTCCAGGGTGGGTACGAGGGTACCCGAGCACCCTTGGGTGCAGAAAACGGCACGGGAGAGGATGACTCCGAGCGGATGCGAGGTCTTGGCTGAATCGCAGGGGATGCACCTGGGGCGTAGATGCCCTGGCAGGGTCCAGGGGTGATGCAGAGGCAGCCATGGACCTGCCAAACCATCCCCATGGGCTCCCCCCAGTCCTTCACGCACCTCTCCCCTCCTCAGGGGGCTGCAGAACCACCCCATCGCCCCCCTGGCCCCGATTTAGGAGCCCTGAGCGGCTGCGGGGGCCATGGCTGAGAGGAAGCGCTTTCCATTAGCGGCACAGAAAGCTTATTTTTTATTTAAAACCTCCAGCAACTCGAAGTGGAAAACAGGGAGGGGGAAAGCAGCCTCCGCAGCAGGGCTGCTCTCCCTGCAGCAGCACAGAGCGGTGGGGAGGGCGTTCACCGCTCCCCACCTCCGAGCAAAATCATTAACCTGCACCCAAGGGACTATTAACTCCTGCTCTTCTCCTGGGGCACCTTCAAACGAGGATCATCAAAGTACCGGGGAAACTGAGGCCGGCATGGGGAGGGACACAGGCTGTTTATGGCCAGTGAATGCCCCGAAATGGCCCGTCGGGGTCCTCCCAAGCAGAGCGGGTGGCCAAGCAGGGGCTGGACACACTGCCTGCTCTGCCAGTTCCTCCCACATCTCTCAAGCACAGACAGAAAATTAAAGTTGCTGAGCTGAAATTTCCAGCTAACAGGGAAAACCGTCTGGTCCTCCAAGAGCCGTGGAAGAGGAGAGCAACGCAGCCGGACGGCACGAAGGCCATCCGCCTGGAGACGGGGCTCCGCGGCAGGCGCTCGCTGCGCCGGCTCCTGTGCAAGGCAGGGGCTTCCTCCTGCCAAATCTTGCCTGTGAGCTGGCGCTGAGGGGTCTCGCAGGCTGGGACATCCTCGGCGAGGGGAAGCATCGCTGCGCCAGACATCCCTCGTGGTCCTCACGTGATGGGGAGACGGGCAGCATCTCACTGGGGCTGGTCTGGTTGGGTGGGCTGAAGGCGTCGGGTGCTGGCTCAGGGTTTTGGGAAACGCCTAACAGAGCCGCTGGGTCCGTCAGTCCCCCACCATCGTGCCGGGAAATGCCGCCGGCTCTGTCTTCCACGGGGATGTCGGCGTGGCTGTGGGACCCAGGGGAAGGACATGGGATCAGTCCCAAGGTTGTCCTTCCCGCTGGCATGTGCTGCTGCCAGAGCCGCTCCCTACAGCTGGGACTGGCCAGCTGTGGGAACAGGCTGCGGTTCTTGGCACGTGACAGCGAGGGATGTCCCCGCGGCACGGGGAGCCAGCCCGAAGGGGCAGCCGGCCAGCGGCAAGGCAAAGCCGACAGTGTCAGCAACGATGGGCGCAGAGGTCTGAGCCGTCACCGCGTCCCTCTTCATCAGGGACGGTGCCGTGGAAGGACTTTGGGAAACTCCAGCGTGGCGGCGTTAGGCTGCAAGGAGCACCACCGCGGCCACCGCGGTCCAGCAGCTGGGCCTGACGCCATGCCTATGGCCAGGTCTATGGATCATCTCCGCTCCTCCAGGCCCCGCAGGCGAGGGTGGCGTTGGGGGAGCCAGGCTGCACCCCAATGTGGAGCACCCCATTGCAGAGGGGATGCACCCTGACACCCCCTGGTTCCCCACGGGCTTTCATCTGGGTGATGGTTCCTCCAGTCCCGCTGGGTGCGTGGCACTGCAGCTCGAGGTGGCAGCACGCGGGGCTCTCCGAAAGCAGCCAGCTCTGGATTTTGGGGTCTGGCAGCAGCTCTGCAACAGGAGGGGTTTACACGTACCAGCAAAAGCAGATCCTCCCCACTGCCCTCCTGTCCTGGGGGGCTCAGGGGCAACCAGAAAGTTGGGGAGCAGCTGGGACCCGGCCCCACCAGCACCATGGCTGCAGGGACCAGCCGCACGCCCTGTGCCGCAGCTGGCTGCCAGAGCCGATTAGCTCAAGTCTGGCACGGCTGCAGCGTGCCGGAGCCGGGAGGTCAGGAAACAGCGTGGGGAGCTCGGAGCCGCCTACGTGCTCACCAGCCTCGGCTCGGCAGCTGCCGTTAGGTGGGCGAGGAGCAGCGAGCGCCCACGTGCCGTGCCGGTAGAAGAGCAGGGCCCCGGCATGAGGCTGACACCGAGCCCTGGGCGGGCGGGGGGCAGGGACCGCGCTCTTTCACAGCCAGGAAAACCACATAATTTGCTGAGAACTCAGCTTGACATGACCATAAATCGTCACTGCACACACAGAGGGAGAGGGGCACGGGGGCGAATCCTCCTTGAAGGACTTGATCCTCCACCAGCGCCGGGTGCAGTTTAATCTGAGCCCCCAGTGTCACCTCGCTCCAGGGCCCCGATCTCCAGCGCTGTCTCGTTGAACATCTCCAGCTGGTCCTTGAACCAGTCATTGGAATTTGGGCACTTGAAATCTCTGGGGCCGAACTCTGCCACTTGAGTGGTGGCACCGGTGTGGTACAAAAAACTCCACTCAACCTCATTCACTGTCTTGTTGGGGGGCAGAGCTGGGGGGAGCAGCACAGACCCCCCCAGGATGCCATTCACCTGCCGGGGCTGTGCCCAGGCTTGGGGTAATGGAGCATCAGAAAAACAGGGTGCAGAAGAGAAGTTAAGGGAGGTCCCAGAAGCCCCCATCTTTCAGGCAGCCACATTCAGGCCACCCAGCATCATCTCACAGACGCTGCATGCCAGGCAGCGGTGCCGGCAGCTGCCAGACTCCGCTCCCCACCGGCTCAGCTGGCAGGCAAGGAGCAGGAGCAGTGCCCGGCCAGGCTGCACCCCTTGTTTCAGCTCCCAAAATGGGTGTGAAAGTGTCACCGCCGCACATTTTCCTCACCCAGCCCACGGTCATCTCTCTCCCTGCAGGCAACAACCCGAGGACCGAGGGGTTCGGGTGTTTCCCCGCTGCTCCCAGTAAACGGGATCTCTGGGATGGAGAAGGATGCGCTCGTGTGGCCTTCCAGCAGAGGGAAGTGTGGCCTCAGGAAAGGACCCAGTGACAGTCACAGCTACTCACCCGCTGCAGACAGAAAACATGTAATTTTATAGGGATATGTGGGTCCCATGGGGCTGCACCAGCCCAGGGCCTTGCTTTCAGCCCCCATTCCGTGGGGTACTCCGCTGCAGCCACCCCATTACCACCCTGCCCCAGCGCAGCGGCGGGATCTTGCCCTGCATGCCTGGGACTCGCCCCGAATCACAAGAAGGAACCCAGGGCCAGCATGGTGCTGAGGGGGCACTGACGCCTCAGCAAGCCACCACCAGCTCCCCTTTCCCTCGAGCACACACTGGTGACCAAAAAAACACCATTTAAAACCAGGAGGGACTCAGCAGGTAACATAGATCAGGGGTGCCCGTGCCGCCTGCAGCCGCACAGAGCTCAACCTGCCAGCGTTGGGGCTGAGTCCCGATTTTGATCCTCTGCAAGAGGCAGAAGCAGCCAAACTCACGAATAGTTAAGACCCTTTTGCTCCTCAGAAAAAAAAGAGTTGCAACACAGTTAAAGCACCAAGGGCTGCTGTGAGGAACTCTTGCGCGCAGCAAGTGCCCCCGCCATGAAAGCTCATGTTGTGAAATAGGCCACTGCTCCAGAAACGGCTGCTGGAGGGGGCTGAGAACGCAGGGAGAAGAGAAATACAGTGTTTTATTATTTATCACCAACAGTTAAGGACAGATTCGCTCTTATGGAGTGCTCCCTCCTGGGGCCAGGCCAGCAGTAACACTATTTAGCACTTTGCAAGTAGCATCTTCCCCGGGAGGGCCCCAGAGCACTCGGCAAACCCCAACCCGTCCCTTCCTCCCTCTGCTCCCATGACTCTGGGCACAGGCCTGGCTGCTGCAGGCGGCTCTTGGGCTCTGCCTCGCCCTCCAGGGTGCTCTCGCCAGGGATGAGTGGCACCGCTCTGGGAGGAGACTCCCATGCTGCTCGGGGACCAGTGTGGTGGGGTTCAGCCAAGGGCAGAGGCCTGCGGGAGTACATGTGGGTGAGGCTGCAGATGGAGGGGGACACGCTGCCCACCTCAGCCAGCTCTGGCTGCTGCTCCCCAGCCAGGGAGCAGAACAGGGTTAAGGGGATAACAGACACCCGCTCCCCCCCGCCCCCCCCAAGGCCTCCAGTGCCCCCCAGCCTTGGGCCCCCCAGTCCTGGGCCTCCCAGAGCCCCCGGGCTCAGGCCCCCGCCCTGGCCCCTCAACACTCCCCAGACTTAGGCCCACCAGAGCCCCAAGGCCCGGGCCGCAGCGCCCCTCAAGCCCTACCAAGGGCCCCTCCACCCCCACCCCCCAGGCTCCCGGGGAGGCTGCAGCACTGCTGCCAGGCCCCAACCGGCGCCCCCCGCTCCGCCCGGGCCTGGCTGGCGCCGGGCGATGACGCACGAAGCGACCCCGCGATCGCACAAGCCCCGCCCCGCGCCTCGTTCTCACCTGGCAGCAGCACCACTCAAATCTCGCGGCCTTCCCGAGGCTATAAATAGCCCCGCTGTGGGGCGGAGCCCTTAGTGCCCGCCCGGGCCGGTGGGCGGTTGGGAGGGGGGCAGAGTGCGGCGGGGCGGGCCCGGGGCTGCTCGGGGTACCAGAGCGGTTGTCCTGAAGGTACAAGGCCGAGGCCTGTGAGGGTTGATGGCTGTGAGGGCCGAGGACTGGTCACTGAGGCCTGCTCCCGAGGCCTGTGAGGGCCGAGGCCTAGCGCTGAGGCCTGCCCCCGAGGCCTGTGAGGGCCGAGGCCTGGCACTGCGGCCTGCCCCCGAGGCTTGTGAGGGCCGAGGCCTGGCGCTGAGGCCTGGCGCTGAGGCCTGTGAGGGCCGAGGCCCGGCACTGAGGCCTGCCCCCGAGGCCTGTGAGGGTTGAGGCCTGTGAGGGCTGAGGCCTGTGAGGGCTGAGGCCTGGTGCCAAGGTGGGGGTTTCAGGCCCCCTCTCCACTGCACTCACAGTAGTCATCCTGCCCAGGGGGCTGTAGTGTTGGGCTGTCCCATGGTCACTGCCCTCGGGGTTTGCCCCTGGGGCTGACCCAGCCCCTGCGAAAGCCATGGGCGGGCAGGGAAGCTGAGGACTGCAGGCAGCACCTGCCTGTCGCCTGCCTGTAACCTCTGTGCTGGGGGGGGCAGCTGCCGATACCGAGCTGGGGTACTGTCATTAACCCTCACTTTTCCATCCTTCTGCCACGCAGAAAAATTCAAGGAACTTAACCCTCCCTCTGTCTTTTTTTTTTTTCCCTCCAAGAACCTGTGATTTATTAGGAACAAAATCAAATTATATTTTATCACCAGCCTGGGTAACAGAGGGCTGAAAGATTAAATTCCAGCATGACAGCCGGCAGTGAGGGAAGGGACGGGAATCGTATCTCTATTTGTTTACAGCATGTTATTACTGGGTGCTGGGCTCTGAGAGACAAATTACAGTTTTCTTGAGGGACTTCTTATTTAATTTTTTTTTTCTTTTTTAACCTGCTGCAGCTGTCAGGGTGACTCGGAGTTAAATCACGGCTGTCTGTACCCCTCTGGTAAACAAGCTCCAGGCTGCGGGTTGTGTTTTGGAGCAAATCCTGGCACCTGAGAGTGAGGGTCTCACCTGCACCCCCAAACTTTGGCAGAGACCCTCTCCTCCCGCTTGCCGCCCTCCTCTCTGTCACATCGAGGGGAGAACGGGCGCGTGGGGATGGAATTGAAATAAAATCATGCGGCTCACCCCAAATTCCGCCTCCCCACCCCGCTCTCCCTGAAGGCTGCGGCCTCGGCGAGCCCACGAGGGAAGGGAAAGCAGGAGGAAGAACAAGGCGAGAGATCTCTGTGCTGCTGTGAGGAGGCAGCGAGCCTGCTGCCGTCCTGGGGAATAAATTAGAATATGTCTTGGGAATAAATTAGCTGGATGGCGAGGAGGGGAGCTCTGTTTCCTGGGGAATGGAGGCTGCCTCTTCAGCAAGGTAGAGACACCTCCGGGGCTTGGATTTCGGAGCTGAGCCGATCTCTTTGAAGCTGCCTTGGCTTGGTTCGCACAGCGGCGTTCCGAGTTAGCTGGAGAAACAACTTCACGTCTCTTCCCTTCCTCCGTGTCCATCCATCCATCTCTCCGTGCTTCCATCCGCCCGCTCCTCGCTCCAGCAAAAGCCATTAAGAATGACAAAGCACCTTTTTTTTTGTTTTAAAGATGGGTCCCGGGAGCAGCAGGCAAATTGCTTGGTTCATGCATAATAAACCAGGCGTGGAAACACACCAAGTAATAGGCTACGTTTGTAGGGAAACAAAATCGTTAAACCCCGTTTGCAGGGTTTTCTGGAGAAAAAAAAGAGAAAATAGAGCCAGGCTGGGTGCGGAGGAGCTGGCAGACCTCCCCTGCCTCTCCTGGCGTCGCCTCCAGCTAAAAGCTTCAGCGAAATAGGCCAGCGGAGCCCGGGGCGCATCCCGCCGCCCCGTGTCAGCGCTGTGGGGCTGGGAGCCGGTGCGAACGGCGCCTGCGGTTCAGGTGTTGCCCCGTGAAGGAGCTCGTTCCTCCCTGGGGCTGCTGTAGCACCCACGTCCCCAACCCCGCTGGCCGTGCCACCACCGGGCCCCCCCGCCCTGAGACCTTGCTCCCACAGACAAAGATGACCTGCAACTCCTTTTTTAACATTTATATTTATATATATATATAAAAAAATTAAATATATATAATATATCGTGTTTAAGACTAAAAATATAGTACATAATATTTAAAAAAAATGGAAAATGAAAAATAAAAAATGGGAGGTTGGGGCACGGGGGGGGGATATCACAGATACGTGTCTCTAGGGATCTAAAACAGCCTGTGCTAAGGAAGGGACCCACTCACCCGGTGCCGGGGGGCTCGCCCGTGGCCTGGCGGGGCCCCGTTCCCATCCCGGGGGAGTTTTAAATTAAAGCTTCGGCTTCGATTCACGGCACCCGGGGATGGCTGGGGCGGGATGCCCGTCCCGCGCTGCCGCGGTGGCTATTGCTATTGACGTGGGGTGCAGCACCTTCGGGGGAGCCCCCTGAAATGGGGCTGTCCCCGGGGGGGCGTGGAGGAGGGTGTCAGGGGGTGAGGGTTAAATCAGGCACCATTGCAAGAAATGGCACACGGTCCTGCAGTCAGAGGCTCAGGCTGGGCGCGGGCTCAGCACCTTCCAGGGTTGGGCCCATCCTGACAGTACCTTTTGGGGGGGTTGAGGGGGGCAGGAGGGGGCAGGGGACCCCCCCCATGCTGCGTCGGCAGCACGGGTCTGCCAGCCTCTTCCCAAACCCTCCTGGCAGCCCCCAAAATCGTACCTGCCCGTGACAGAGCTGGGTTCAGCCCGCCGGGGTCCGGCTCCCTCGGCAGCGGGGAGCGAGGTGCGCTCGGTGGGACGGGGACCGCAAAGCGTGTCCCCCCCCCCCGGGACAGACCCCCGCGGGGTGGGCGCATGTGGGGAGGAGTTTCGTACCGAATCCCGGGGGACCGCAGGGACAGCGATATGACCGGGAAGGGCTCCCCAGCCAAAACCCACCCCGCGCCTCCACCCTCCCTCCAGAACTCATCGCACCCTGGCAACATGCCCGTCCCCCCGGGGGCGAGCGGGCGGCCAGGCGACCGTTATCGCTGCAGGCAGCGAAATCGGGGTCCCCATCGCCCCAACCGCCCAGTGCCTCCCAGTCCCTGGAGCTGGGGGACCGGCCGAGCTCCCGCTCCCCGCTCCCGGCTGGTTTGGTTTGCCAAAGCTCAAAACATTCGCCAAACCCTCGGGGCCGGGGCGGCAGCGTGCAAGGGATGGGGCTGCGGAGTGGTGACGCTTGCTGGTGGCTGGGAGGGTGCTTACACCCCTTATATACACCTTTCTATACATTCATAAGAGGGACCCCCCGCACCCCCACGCCGGTGGCGGTGGTGGGACGGAGCCGGCCGGTCCGACAAGGTGTTGCTCTGGGTCAGGCTGACGACAGCGGGATGGAAACCCACCGCTGCCTGTCCCACAGGTACGAGTGTGCGTATAGCGGGGACACACGGACGCCGGGGGTCTGCTGCTCTGAACTCGCCGGTCCCGATCCCCTGGGACCCCCGGGGCACCCCCTGCTTGCGGCTCCGAGGGTGGGCACGGGGGCTGTCAGCAGGTGGGACGGATGGGGAAGGGGGAAGCCGTCCCCGAGTGGGGGCTCTCCCCGAAGTCAAGGCACAGGGCATGGGAAGGGGCTGGGACGGGGCTTTTTTGGGTGAGAACAGTCACCGGGCCTTGCATATATGTATGTACATACAGACACGTATATACACACATATAGCAGCTCCCTGCTCCCTCGCACGGGGGTCTGGGTGGGATGAGGAGGTTGCTGGGGACAGCTCATGTGCAGCCCCTCGCAGAGGGGGGAGAGGCGGGTGCTGGCTCGGGGGTGCTGGGGACCCGTCGGGGAAGGAACCGGCCCCGACAGCCGCGTGGACCCGCACGCACCCGCTGAGGCTGGGTGGGATGGCTGGGATGGGGTGGGCACGGCGGGGAGGATGCGCCCAACCCTCTCCCTCCTCCGGGAAGGTACCGAAAAGAAAGAACCAAATGAGTGGAAGCTCGAAGAGACTCGGGGCACGTCCCCGCCGCCAGCAAACCCCGGGGAGGGGGGTGACACGGCACGTGGAGTCCAGCCGCCGGAGGAGAAGCCGGGCAGGAGGGTCAGGATGTGCCCCTGAATATCAGGGGACAGTCGTGAGGTACCTGTGGACCCCCGCTGCCTGCGCTGCCTGCCAGCCCCTGCCCGCCCTAGACGTGCGTCTGCATCCGCTGCTGGAAGCGCTGCCCGTAGTCCGAGTGCTGGGAGGTGTAGGAGAAGCGGGTGGCACTGGCGTACTTGCCCATGGGGTCGTAGGCGTCGTAGGGTGCCCGGTCCAGGCTGGGGGGCTGGCCGTACCCCAGGCGGTAGGTGGCATAACCGGCGCCGGCCGGGAAGGCGGCGTGACCCCCGTAGTTTTCGTAGGAGAGCTGGCTCGCCGTCTCGCCGCCTGCCGTGCCGGGAGGGGGTCCGGGGCCCGGCGCCGCCTCGGCGTTGTAGTCGGACGCGGGGCCGCGGCTGTAGGTGTTGAGCTGAGCGTAGCCGCTGGAGTGGGAGAGGCGGGAGGGCGGGCGGGTGTCGTAGCGTGCCGGGCCGGGGTTGCGGTAGTCGGCGTAGAGGACGGTGCGGGAGGACGGGCGGTCCTCGTGGGCGCGGACGTTGTAGTAGCCGTTGGTGGGGTCCTGCGAGGAGAGGGGGCCGGTGGGGGGATGCGCTGAGCCCGGCGGGGACCGGGCTCCGTGGGGAGAGGACCCACAAGTCCCCGGTCCCTTTCTCGTCCGCCAAGCATCCCGCAGCCACCCAACCCGGGACCTGCCCCTCTTCTACACCCCAGGCACCCCAGCACCGTCACCGGACCTTGAGCTCGTACTCCTCGCGGGTGTCGATGGTGTCGCAGCGAAGGTCCTGCTTCAAGTCCACGTCGTCCTTGAACGACTGCAGGAGAGGAGGGGGAGAGACGAGCTCCTTCCTCCCTGCTCCCATCCATCCTGACGCAGGGCGGGGAAGGATGCTGCGGGGTGACCCCCCGGCGTGGGGTGTCCCTTACCGAGTAGATGGCCTTCATGACGCGGGTGGCCGTGGAGACGCTGGCTGTGTCCTCCTCGCGATCCGCGTGCAGCGTCAGGGGCTCCCTGTTCACCGTCTCCACCTTGATGTCCAGCTTGCGTAGGGTGACGTCCTTGCGGCCTGGGGACACGCGGGACCCGGGATGGAGGCAGTATCCTCCCCCCTCCGCCCTCGTGGGTGGCACCCCCGCTGTGGGTAGCACCCACGGTCCCCTCTGCCCTGGCTGCAGACCCTCCTTGCCCCCCGCTCACTTCCTTTCCGGCGCCGATAGAGGAAGCAGGCGAGCGCCACGAGGAAGCCGATGACGAGGATGCTGGCCCCAATGGTGGCACCGGCGATGATGCCCACGGGCAAGACCTCTACAGGAGACGGGGACACGTTAGCTGGGGATGGGGGCACTGCCGGGACGTGGCCGTGGCAGGAGGGCACCAGCCCTCGCCGAAGCCCTGTCGCCTGCCAAGGCCCGAGACCTAGCCGGGCTCCCCGGCGCGCCAGCCGGCCGCGGTGCCGTGCCGGTGCTACCTTTCTCCTCCAGCTGGATGATGGCGGTCCCCGGCCCGAAGCTGTTCCAGGCCGTGCAGTTGTAGCGCGTCTGGAAGTCGGCGTCCATGACGTTGTTGATGGTGAGGGTGGAGAGGACCCCGCTGCCCGTGTTAGTCCGCTCCACCGTGTACCGCTCCAGCGTCCCTGCCTCCAAAATGTTCTCCTTCCAGGCCCACGCCTGGCCCCGCCGGGGTTGGGGAGAGGGGGCTGCGTCAGCACCTGCAGCTCGGCGTCATCCCCAGCACCCCCCGGCCCCCCCAGGGCACTCACGATGCGGTCTGGGGGCGGCGTGCTGCCGATGAAACACTCCACCTTGCCGCGGTCCCCGCGCACCGCGTACTGCACGGCCTCGCTCGAGATGATGGGGGGTCCTGTGGGAGGCAAGGGGGGGCTTGACCGAAACCCCGGATGGGGTGGGGGGGGACATGCCGCGCCACAGCCACCGCAGATCTTGGGCATCGCAACCGCATCTGTCTCCGCGACCAGGGTCTGGCACGGGGGGTGCTCACCGTTGACGAAGAGGGTGACCTCGCGCTCGCCCACGCCGATGCGGGGGACGATGGCTTTGCAGACGTACTGCCCCGCGTCGGCTTGCGTGACGGACTTCAGATACAGCTGGTTGCTGTTGCTCAGGACCTGGGTGCAAGTGCCATGGGGGCATCAGGGAGGGGGCACGAGACCCCCTGGACCACCCAGCCTCAGCTCAGCCGCCGAACCCTACCATGTTGGACTCCTTTTTGGTCCAGGTGAGGGTAAGCGGTGGGTTGCCGGACCACACGCACGTCAGCGTCACGTCGGAGCCGATGTCCGTGATGGTGGGTTTGGGGTCCACCACGATCCGAGGGGCAACTGGAGAGCGGGGGGAGAGGGTGAGGAGCGGAGCCAGGGAGGGGCTGGCGGCAGCCTGGGGGCGTTGGGGGGGTGGGCTGCCCCACTCACAGTGCACGTCCACCAGCGTGCTGACGTTGGTGCTGCCGATGTCGTTGTGCACCTCGCAGGAGACGGGCTCCGTGAAGAAGGTGTAATCCACCTGCGTGTCGTACTTGTTCTCCTTGGCGTCCTCGATGATCACCCCTCCCTTGGCCCACCTTGGGGGGGGCAGAGACCCGAGGCGGGAGCATTCAGGGGGTGCGCAGGACCCCCACGGCCCCATTTGACACGCCCCTGGTCCCCACAGGATGCTGAGGCCAAGCCAGGAGGTTGGGGAGGGACCTCCTGGGGTCCCACGGGACCCTCACCTGTAGCCTTTGATCTCGGGGTTGGCGGTCGCCATGCAGGTGAACACGACCCTCTCGCCCTCCTGCACCGTCTGGGGCTGGATGGACAGGGTGACGGTCGGGGGATCTGCGGGAGGGGGGACGGAGCCGTCACGGGCGCTGGCAGGGGGTCAGCGGGGCAGAGGGTGCGGGGACGAAGCGAGAATCCCCCTGCCCAGCGGTGCCGCGGCTGCCTGCATCGCCCCGTCCCCACGCTGCCACCCAGGGCACGGCCGGCGGCGCGGGAGATCCCGCAAGCGCTGATGCTCGGTGTGGGCACCCAGCATCCCTGCCTGGTGTGGGTGCTCACCGTGGGCACCCAGCATCCCTGCCTGCCGTGGGTGCCCACTGTGAGTGCCCTGCATCCCTTCCCAGTGTGGGCACCCAGCATCCCTGCCCGCCGTGGGTGCCCACTGTGGGTGCCCTGCATCCCTTCCTGGTGTGGGCACCCAGCATCCCTGACTGGCATGGGTGCCCACTGTGGGTGCCCTGCATCCCTTCCTGGTGTGGGCACCCAGCATCCCTGCCCAGCGTGGGTGCTCACCGTGGGCGCCCTGCATCCCTGCCTGGCATGGGTGCCGGCGGTGGGTGCCAGGAGCCTTCCCGCAGCAGCCACTGGAGGTCGGTGTTCACCACCAAGTCCCAGCCCGGCCTCCCGCCTCCAGCCTGGCACCGGCTGGGTGGCACTGGGTGAATCCCCCCCGTGGGTACAGCCCCTCTGCAGGGACCCCGCTCCAACCGCGGGGCTGGGGTCCCCCGGGCACCCCACCACGCCCCGAGAACTCGTCTCCGGCTCCCTGCCCCAGCTACACCCCCCTGCCACCGGCACGCAGGGATCGTCCCCTCCGCCCCCGGCGCCGACTCACGGTGAACGTTGAGCTTGACGGAGGTCTCCTTGCCTGCCGGGATGGCATCGTTGGTGCTGCGGCAGGAGAACACCCGCCCGATGTCGAGGTCGGTTGGGTTGATGGCGAGCTGGCTGGTGGTTGTCTCCCGCTTGCCGTCGGCCAAAACCTCCTGCAAGGGAGAGGGGACAGTCCCTGTTGGCTCCCAGCACCGCGCCGGCGACGCCGAGGCATGGCGCAGGGTGGAGGGGACGGACGCGGGATGCCGGCGCGTCCCCGTACCGTGCTGGTGATGGCTCCGTCCTGCTGGAGCCCATCCCGGTACCAGACGATGGTGGCCGCCGGCTTGGCGCTGCGTGCCCGGCAGGTCAGGTTGTACGGCGTCCCCGCGCGCAGCAGGATCTCGGGGGCTCCGTCGATGGTGGGGTCCTCGGGGGGGACTGCAGAGGGGAGAGGGGACGCAGGGTAGGTGCTGGCTGCCTGGAGCCAGGGCTCCTGCCCGCAGCCCCGGGCACAGGCAGACCCCGCTCCACACCACGTGATGCTGAAAAATTGATGCCGCTTTGATAAAGGGAGAGTGATTAAGGGCGGCGAAGGCAGACCTCCCCGCTGCCTGCACCTGCAGGCAGCATTTGACAGCGGAGCGCCGGCCGGACCAGTGCCGCCTGGGTATTAATCCCCTTTTTGATCAGGAGCCAAAGCCGTTACTGATTTATTAGGGCTCGGTTCTCGGGGGAGGCAAAAACGCCGTTTGGCCTTGGGGAGGAAACCCTGTGCCGGCAGAAGCCGGGGCAGGAGGCACGAGCCGGGCGCGGTGGCCTGGCCTGGGGCGTCCCCAGCACGGGGGGCTTGGAGAGGGGGGCTCGGGGGGGCGGAGGGTCGTGCCACGCGTGTGGAGATGGATGTGCCTCAGCTGTTTGCGAGCGGCCCCGGGGAGCTGGCGGTAACAATGGAAATGGGGACCGGTGGCTGCGGCGGGCTGCGGCGGTAGGACGGGCAGAGGCGGTTCTAGGACGGGCAGAGAGGGAGGGTCCCCCCTGTCTGGGACCCCCATACCCACAGCAGGCTCCTCTGCACAGGGACCCCCATGCCCGGGGACCCTCCCTGCCTGGGGACCTCCCTGTCAGGGGACACCCATGCCCTGGTACCCCCCTGCCCAGGGACCCCCTTGCCTTGGGGCCCCCCCTGCGCTGCCCCAGCTGAGCCCCACGCGGGGCAGGGGATGCAGGGGGACCCCGCTGAGCTTGGCAAGGAAAGGAGGAGACCCTGGGTCCCCCCAGCCTTGGCAGTGCCACCCCGAAGACCCTGGGGCAGGGCACTTGCCACTGGCTCACAGCCCCCCAGGGCAAGCACGGCCCCTTCGGGCTGGGGGTCCCCCGGGACCGTCCCTGCCCGGGGGGGCAGGGGGATGCTCCCACGGCTGCGGCACGGGGAGAGCCACGCTGCTCAGTACCCCAGCCACATCTCGCGCGCCTTTTATCTCCCGTCTTTCTAATGGGAATTTCAATGCCAGGGGAAGGAGGAGAAAGAGGGGGGAAAAAAAATTAAGAAAAGCAAGAAATCCGCCCCAAAACCCCATTCATGCAACATTTCCGCTGCGGCTCCGGCATCTTCTTGCCTTTTTTTTTTTTTACAAGACACAAAAGTCAGGGAAATCAAAGTTACTGCACTCGTAGGTCCCGTAACTCAGCCACGGCGTGAATATAGATTAAGGCATTAAAGATAATGACACATCCAGGCTGCCGGAGGGAAGGGGGAGCGCGGCGGCGCAGGCAGCGACAGCCTTTCCCGCCCCTGCGAGCAGCCGCGCTGCCTGCAGTGACTCGGGGGACGCGGGGCGCGGTGGGGGACGGGGGATGCGGTAGGGGACTCGGGGTACGGCGGGGGGCTGGCTCCTTACTCAGCACGGTGAGCTTGGCCCGGCGGGACCGCAGCGCGGCCTCGGTGGCCTGGCACTCGTACACGGCGTCATCGGAGAGCTCGGCGTCGGTGATCTCCAGGTTGTACTGGCCAGAGTCGGCCGTGCCCACGATGCGGTAGCGCGGCCAGGCTGTGGGGACAGCACGGGGGGATCAGCACGGAGGGGACGGGGTTCACCCAAATTCTCCAGGGACCCTTTTTCAGGGAGGAGAGGCCGGAGCGGCGGGGAACTCCCTGTTCATGGAAAAGCAGCTCCTGCCCGTTTGGGTACGGGCTGGGCAGAGCCGGGGGGCTGCCAGCTTGCAGGCAGGTCTCTGCCTGCACCTGCTGCCAGCCCCAGTGGGGACATGGGCAGCCAGCGGGGACCTGGTACACATGGGATCCCTGGCGCATGTGGGATCCCTGGCGCATGTGGGATCCCTGGTGCATGCGGGATCCCTGGCGCACACGGGATCCCTGGCGCACATGGGATCCCTGGTGCATGCGGGATCCCTGGCGCACGTGGGATCCCTGGCGCACGTGGGATCCCTGGCACATATGGGATTCCTGGCACACGTGGGATCCCTGGCACACGTGGGATCCCTGGCGCACGTGGGATCCCTGGCGCATGTGGGATGCTCAGTGCATGCAGGGACCCTGGTGTGCGCAGGGACCTCAGTGCATGCGGTGACCCCGGTGTGCACGGTGACCCTGGTGCATGCAAGGACCCCGGTGTATGCAGGGACCCCGGTGTGCGTGGTGACCCCGGTGTGCGCAGGGACCTCAGTGCACACAGGGACCCCGGTGTGTGCAGGGACCCTGGTGCATGCGGTGACCCCGGTGCGCGTGGTAACCCCGGTGTGTGCAGGGACCCCGGTGCGCGTGGTGACCGTGGTGTGTGCAGGGACCCTGGTGCATGCGGTGACCCTGGTGCACGCAGGGACCCCGGTGCGCGCAGGGACCCCAGTGCGCACAGGAAGGAGCAGAGCGTGGGCACCCAGCCCCAACTGGTGCTTCACTGCTGGGGCACGTGGCACGGGCCCCGCAGCAGCCGGGAACGCTGCACAGGGAGCTGGGAAACGGGGCGGAGGGAAGCGGTGCCACAAGAGACGCAATGCCCGAGAGCCTCCCGCGCGGTGACAGCCCCTGCCCCGCGCGGTGACGTCCCCAGAGCCGCCCGCCGCCCCGCAGGTACCTTTGAGCCCCTGCCCCATCCCCAGGGCGAGGCCGTCTTTGGTCCATTGCACGATCCCGGAGTAATTGAGCACCACGCAGGAGAGGACGATCCTCTGGCCGGCCACCACCGTCTGGTCCTCCGGCTCCTCCACGAACCGCGTCTGCGCCACTGGGGACAGAGGAGGGGGATCGGCCAGGGCTTGGGGCGTCCCGCACGCCGGCGGCTCTGCCGGCAGCACCCGGTGCTCCGTCATGCCGGGCTCCGCTGCGCCCCTGAGCCCCCGCCCCGCGCAGCGGCCGGGATTGATCTCGGTGCCCCGGCACAGCGCCCGTCACGTGGCCAGTGGGATCGACCAGGACGCGGTGGTGGGGAGACGCGTGGGCTGTGCCAGCGTGGCCATGCCTGACACACGCGTGTGCTGCCGGCCCCGGGGCAGAGGATGGGGACCAGGATCCCGGCAGGGCAGCGGGGAGAGGGGCATCGTGGCGGAGGAGCCGCCTCTCCCCCGGTGGTTCCCCCCCGCTTAAAGCCGTTTTTTCTAAAATATTCAAATTATTTCCGCCACGGTGTGGGAGAGGGGGAGGCAGAAATCCTTCTGGGGATGAGCGAGCTCCGGATAACGAAGCCGCTAAGTCCCCAGCATGGCCCCCGCCTGCGTGGCCCGGCTGGGCCTGGCACAACGACGGCTGTGCCGCTCGCGGGGTGCCCCGTGCGCTCGCCACGGCCGAGCCGGGCACAGCCACAGCCTGGGCACCCCAACCCGCTCGGGTTTGTCCCCAGCTTGTGCTGCGTCGCCCGAGAGCCGGGGGCTCGGGGCTCCCTCCTGCCTTTGATCCTGCAAACAAAGCCCCCGACGGCTCCCGAAATCCCTGCGCCGCGTCCCGGGCTGCCGCCTCCCTTCCCGGCAGCCTCCGCTCTCGTGCCGGCCCTGGGGATGCCGCGGTGCCGAGGTGCAGCCGGGCTGCCTGTCCCCGCCAAGGGGGACGGGACACGCAGGCGCTTGGCACCCTCCTCGCCGTGCCCGGTGCAGGGAACCGATCCGCCACCGTCGCCCCGGAGCCTGCCCGCGGGTCCTGGCACGGGGTGGGGTACGGCAATCTGCCGGGGCTTGAGCTGGAGAGACCCCACAACCCACGCGTGGCATCCCCAGGTGCCAGGCTGTGCCCACAGGTACACCGAAAGAGTCAGCATCAGGTGGCCCCAAAACCCCGGGATGGGACACCCCAGGACCCTAGAATCGCTGGGACATGGCACCCAGGATCCCTGGGACAGGGCACCCCAGGACCCTGGAATCGCTGGGACATGGCACCCAGGATCCCCGGGATGGGGCACCCCAGGACCCTGGAATCGCTGGGACATGGCACCCAGGATCCCCGGGATGGGGCACCCCAGGACCCTGGAATCGCTGGGACATGGCACCCAGGCTCCCCGGGACGGGGCACCCCAGGACCCTGGAATCGCTGGGACATGGCACCCAGGATCCCCGGGACGGGGCACCCCAGGACCCTGGAATCGCTGGAACATGGCACCCAGGATCCCGAGGATGGGGCACCCCAGGATCTCCTGGGACATGGCACCTCAGAATCCCTGGGATGGGGCACCCCAGGACCCTGGAATCGCTGGGACATGGCACCCAGGCTCCCCGGGACGGGGCACCCCAGGACCCTGGAATCGCTGGGACATGGCACCCAGGATCCCCGGGACGGGGCACCCCAGGACCCTGGAATCGCTGGAACATGGCACCCAGGATCCCGAGGATGGGGCACCCCAGGATCTCCTGGGACATGGCACCTCAGAATCTCCAGGATGGGGCACCCAGGGGTCCCTGGGATAAGACACCCCTGGATCAGGCACCCCAGGATCCCCGTGACGGGGCACCCCGGCACACCAGGGTGCAGCAAACAGGCCTCGCAGCACCGCCGGCCGTGCACCGGGGACCCGCAGCCCGCAGCGGTGACTCGGGGACAGTCACTGCTCCTGGCCACCCTGGGGTGTCCCCGTGCCACCGCCCCGGCCCCCCCGGCCCACGCCTGCCAGCCCCGTGGCGCTCCGGGAGGGGAGACGGAGCAGGGAGGGAGGGAGACAAGGGGAAGGAGGGAGTGGGGGAAGGAGGGAGGGATGGAGCAGGAATGGGGGGGCCGAGGGGAGGGGGAAATAAAAAGCAGAGCGGAGATCAAAGAGGAAGGTGCCTGGAGAGAGGTGGGCGTGCGGGAAGATCAGAGCCGGGGAAGGGGGAGCGGGAGAGGTGGGAGGCGGCGCAGGCAGCGGCGGCGGCCTGCCGGGCGGCACGGGGGCACCCGCAGTGGCTGGCCCCCGGCTGGCCCGGCACAGCGCAGGTGATGTTTTCGGCAGTGACCGGCTGCCTGCTCTGGATGCTCTGCCCTCCTCCGGTCGTGCCAGCATCCCCGGTGCCCGGGATGCCGCCCCAGCCCAGCCCCGGCTCCGGCAAACTCCGACTCGGCTGCTCATCCCGGCTGCGGCGGGTATTTAGGCTGTCAGCTCCCCGGGCGGCAGCTCCCTCTTCCCGGGCAGGACGAGGGCACCGCCGCAGCGGGGACACCCCTGGTACCCACCAGTGCCCACCCGGCGTGGCGGGGATGCAACCGCCACCGGCCCCCCACGCCCCTCACCACGCGGTTACCATTAACACCCATTTCGGGACCCTCCTGCGCCCCAGCGCCCGACGCGGCGGTTCCCCGGGGCAGGGACGGATGGGTGCCGGTGCCACCCGCCCCGTGCCAGCCGTGGCGGTGGGTCACCAGCGGCTGCTTGCGGTGGTTGTCAGAGCGCGGGAGCCGTCAGCGCGCGACGCACGCCGGCTCGCCGCCGGCTCCTGCCGCCTTCCCTTTCCCTCCCCTCCTCGAAGGAGCTTTGCCGGGCACCCCAAAGGACTGGGACGGGGGGACTCGAACGTCTCCCCCCATCAAACCACCCCCTGCGCTGCCCGTCCCGCCGGGCGAAGGGCTGTTTAGTCTGGAGGAGGGCGATACGGGGCCGGCGGGCGCGGGGGAGGCTGCGCGCCGAGCGATTGCCGCGGCGCGGCGCGCGCTGAAAGTCTTTCCGTGTCGCGGGGCCTTGACATTATGCCGAGGAGACGGGCGGCTTCCCAAAAGGCTGGAGGCTGAAAAGGCGAAGATGGGGAGCCCCCCTCGCCGCTGTGCCCCCCCCCCCGTGACGCGGGGATCGCGGCACAGCGGCCCCGGGCTGCGAGCGCGCGTGCACACGCGCGCGTGCACGGCTGCCCACGGGCGCGTGCACGGGAACACGCCTGCGTGCACGGGAACGCGGGCAGAGGTGGGCGTGCAGGGTCCCTGCAGGGCTCCCCCGCGCCCCCCACGGGCCCGCGCGTGGCCCCCCGGGGCGTGGGGCAGGCCGGCGAGGCGCAGGGACCCGGCGGGGCCGGGGAGCCCCGCTCCTGGCCCTGTCTCCCTCTATTTATCAAATGAAGGGCTGATTAAGCCCTGGGGCTGGGGCTCCAATCTCCCTCTCTCTCCTCTCGCTATTAAACTCAGGGTTCAAAGAAAAGCTTTTTATTCGCGCTGACAGCTTTCAGATGGAGCTAAATCTCTCCACGCTACAGCTTTTTTTTTTTTTTTTATTATTTTATCTCTCTCCCTCCTCCCCTTCCTCTTCTCGCTGCTTTTAAATTTAAGCCTTTCCCCTTTTCCTCTTCCCAAGTTGTTCGCTTCTATTTATATTGAAAAAGAAAAAAAAAAAAAAGATGGGGAGGGTTAAAAAAAACCCCTCCACTGGTTTTATTCTGCGGGAGAGAAAAGAGGATTTGGCTTCCTTGTGGCCCTGCCCGGCAGAGCGGAAAGGGAGAGATGGGAGAGGAGCGCAGGATGAGACCGCGGCTGGATGCTGCGGCCGCGCCGCGGCTCCCGTCCCCGTCCCCCCTCCGCTGTCGCCGCGCTGTCACGGCCCCGGCGCCCCGAGCTGCTCGTCACCCGGTGCGAGGCAACGGTACGGAAAAAAAGCGCAAGCGCTGCGGCCGACCCTGAAATAACCCGACGGGCGCCGGCGATGGAGGGGACCCCGCGGACCCCTCGCCTGCCACCGGCTGCGTGGGGAAACTGAGGCACGGAAGGGGGCTGAGCTCAGTCCCGGCCGGCGGCGCTGCGGCCCGCTGACGGATCCCACCGGGGATGCAGCCCCCACGGGGTCCCATCCTGCCGGGTGCTGGCAGAGCAGTGCCGTGCCTTGCCGGGGGGATGTGCCGGCACTGAGACGTGATCGGCCCTGGCACGTCCCCGCGCTCCCCCCGGCATCGGGGGCTATTTTAGGCTCCGGCAATTTGGGTCTTTCAGCTAAACCCACCCACGTCTCGGGGCAGGGACACGGGTGGCTGGGGGGCGCAGCCGCGAGGCCGGTGACCCCCCACCCTGCGTGTCCCTGGGGGGCCCGGGGTGGCAGCGGGGCCCCATCCTGACCCCACGGACGGGGACGGGGCTCCGGTGAGGTTTCCCGGAGAGGCCGCGGGTCCTCGCTTTGGGGATGCCCCCAACCATCTCCTGCAGCATCCCCCGGTCACCGCTGGCCCCGGCAGGACCGGGACCCAACGGGCGGCCGCCCGCCCCGGCAGCGCGCTCGCCCGCAGCTCCCAGCCAGTAAATTGCTATTTGCTAGAGCGGGTCCCCGATGCCATCAACAATTTATGAGCCTCCTTCGCCGCGATTACCCCGGCACGACAGCGCTGGCCGGGAACGGGCCGAGCCGTGCGCTCTGAAAGCGGCTTGGCAGGAGAAGCCGCTTCCGCTCCTTGTTCGAAGTCACTCAATGCCCTCTTCTATTTTCTTCTCTTTCCTCCTGGCTTTTTAACACTAACGTGGCTGGATGGTGGGTGGCAAAGCCGGAGCGGCTCCGGGGAGATGACCCTGGGATGGTGATGCCAGAGGTACCGGCAGCCGGGGAGCCATCCCGGTGCTGGTCGCACCATTTGGGGGTCAAAGCTCCCACCCCCGGCTTCGTTATCACCCCCCGGCGCATCCTCGACCCCGTTTGACCAAAATCTCTCTCCTATAATCCTGCTCTGATTGACATTAATTGAATATTACTATCCTTTAATTCCTCATTAATTGAATCCTGCAGCCGCCTCTCCGTGATGTGCGGGGAGCCGGCGGCACCCGCGCCGTGCCAGCATCCTCTGCGGCCGGTTGTCCCCGTCCCCGTCCCCATCCCTGCCGTGCCAGCATCCTCCGCGGCCGCTTGTCCCCGTCCCTGTCCCCGTCCCGGCCGCCTC